>NW_017617789.1:327500-630000 GCF_001879475.1 Ipomoea nil
GTAGGCAGATTTCTTGTGTGCACCGACATTTGACTCTGTCTACTAAGCTACTGAGTTACCGTGATTTGCTTCCTCCCACATGTTTTGTCGGATCGAACGTGAGGGGCCTTAGGGCTTAGGGTTGGAATTTAACAGAGAAACAACAAATGTAGCATCTCATTTAAGTAGCCAAAGGTAGGGATATGTAGGCTTTAGCCATGTGGCTAGAATAAGATACTATCTAAGAGTGCGCATTAGGTAAACCTCGTCTTGTGACCCTAATTAGTAAAGGATCAAAAAGAGATGAACCAGTTCAAGTTACACATAGCTGATCAACTCAAACCAAGAAAGTAAATTTCAATTGTTTTTTTAAGTATGGAAAAGAAGGGAGAGTAGTAATGGGGGTTAATGCGAATCAAACTAGTGATCTTTAAATACGAGAATCATACTCCACGTATTCAACCACTTTTTTAGGAGCCATTTCTAGCCCATCCATGGAATATAAGATATTCTTAAAATGAAAAAAATAAGAAATAAAAATCCTATATTATGTATAAAAGAATTAAATTAAAGTTGGATCTGCCAATAAAGTGTTAGTTGAATTGATGATAAAGCCCTTATGAAAATTCCATATTTTGATTTCAAGGCTTGGGAAATGAATGTAAAAAGAAATGAAACCATTAAGGCCCATATCCAGTATGTACCATGTTGGACCGACGTTTAGTAATTATTGTCCACTGGTCCAGTCGAAGATTACGCAGTCGTTATATCGTGGGCCGCGGTGCATAATCGATTATGCACCGCGTATTAAAACGGCGTCGTTTCATTAAGTAAAGAAACGACGCGCTGTTAGTGTTAACGGAGTGACACTATAGTGTATCTAAACCGACACTGTCTCACGTATTATTTTTATATTATCAAATGAAACTGCACTTATATCAAGATGATACTGTAGTTGTTGTGAAATGAAACTGCAGTATATATAAAATGAAACTGAATAACATTTCACATATTTAAGTGTCATTGTACAATGAAGCTGTAATTATATCGAAATGATCATGTAGTTGTGTTTTAATGAAACTATAGTGTATAAAATAAAATTAAATAACATTTTCACATATTTGAGTGTATAAATATTGAATGAAACTGTAGTTATATCGAAATGAAACTGTAGTTGTGTTGAACTGAAACTGCAGTATATACAAAATGAAACTGAAGAGCAGAGTAATTTTTTACAGAACGACACGAAACGGATTCCATTTCTTTTCATTAAATAAAACGACGTCGTTTTATGCACTGCGGTGCACGATATAATTTGCCAAGATTACGTTATTACCGCATGATGACAAAAAGGTAAATTATATCGTGCATTCCAAATGTTTTATAAAGTGGAGCTTAATACATATTTACGTTTATTGTAAATTTATTTTTAATATACTGTAAGTCAAAATTAGCATGTAGTATATTAAAAATGAATATGTATCAAGGGTTCATCCTATTATGTAAACCACTATAATATAAGCATTGGCAAAAAAAAAAAAAAAAAAAAAAGTTTCGACTTTACAATTTTTTTTTTTTCTTTTAAAAAGAAGATATTTATATGTTACAATATAATACTATAACTATCAGTGGAATGTTAATGAGATAATGTGACTATGTTCCTATTTAAATTTTAAAATATTTGAATATCACCCCCACCCCCACTTGAATTAACGTCTACTAATGTATAGCTACAAAGTATATATGTTCTATACTTTTTTCTAACGGTTGAAAATCAAAGAATTAATACCCCACGGGGTTCGTTCATATGACCTTCCCTCAAGGAGGGCCACAGAAGTACCATTTGAGCACAATAAATTTTAAAATACAAAAACAAAATTTACATATAATGTACACTTTTAAATAATGATTGCGAGTTTTCATCCTCACTCAAAATTTTTTTTAAACAAGTAAAATGTTTTTTTTTTTTTTTTTCTTAAACATGGTTGTCCATGGATCCAATGATGTATTAAATATTAATTACAAATGAATAAATAATTTGCAACAAAATCTATAATTTTGTCACCTAGGAGGCTAGGATCTAGCTAGGACTTAATGGGTCAAGATAGACAAGTCAATCAGGATATTAATTAATTATATTTAGTAATAATGACATAAACAGCAATGCATATATACTTAATATAGCAACCTTTGCTTCTTTAGCAATAATCAAATCACAAAAAGCTTCAAAAATATTTCCACTTTAATACTTTATTGAGTTTATTCTATTTAATTTTATTTTTACTTGTCCTTTTGCTAGAGCTAGCCAGTTAAGTAGATCAATTAGTAGACCGCCCATTTGCCTTACTTTAATCACTGTAATATATAATGCGACACCACTGCATCTATAAATACAAAGTTGTTATTGAAAGTAGTTATTGAGAGTGTTTGGTAAATACTTGTTAGTTAATAGTTGTTAGTTGATTGGGTTAGTTGGTTTGACTATTTAATAGCATTAGCTGATTGTAAAAAAGTATTTGATAAATTAACTGTTAACTGATAGCTAATTAGATGTAAAATAGCTTTCTCAAAAAGTTTATGAAAAAAAAAAGCTGCTTTGAACAACTTTTTGAATTTTAACATTTTCGAGCAATAAGTTGTTACAAAAAATTAATTAATCAAACACTCATATGAATTATTTAACCAAGTCAAATAGTTAATAGTTATCAAATAAATCAAAATTGACTGATAAACTAACTATGTTACCAAATTAGGCGAATATGTACTACAAACTCGGTTCTTAAAAAATAGGGGTGATGTTCAATATTTAAAAATAAGGGTTTTGCTCAATGATGGTAAATATAAAATAAAAACATAATAATGCCATGCCGAAAATATATATTTAGAATTTTTTTTTTTTTATTACAAGGAAGGGGGACACCCATACAAACTACGCCTACAACAAGGCTCAAAACCTAGACCTCCCACATAGGGGAGCAATCCGATACCAGTGGACCATAAACCACTTGGTATATATTTAGAATTTTAAATGCAAAAAAAAAAAAAAAAACATGTATTTAGAATTTTAAATTCAAAATTATATACGTTCTTAGATTGTGTGCAATTGAATCATTAAACATACAAAATATATGTGGAATAAGATATTTTTCAATTTCACTATATAGAATCAAGTTACATGGTTTACATGGTATGTACTGATAGTTTTCTTTTCCTCTATCGAATTAATTGGGAGGAAATATTGAAATATTTTTTATTGGATCTCAGCGTTACACTATGCTTATTTCTTAGTGGGTTATCCATCGTGTGACTGCTGTAAGTCAAGCACGCTTAACCACAGAGTTTTTTAGCTTCATGGTAAGCCATAACATCACGTCTAGAATCAAACAGGGACTGAACTTGGCCAACCCGACTGACGCCTAACAATCCCCCTCTCAGCTTACTTCCTAGTGGGTCACACATTGCATCTTGTGACTGTTGTAAGTCAAGTACGTTTAACCACAGAGTTCTTTAGCTCCATGGTACTCTCAGCACCTACCGTTTGCACTATGCTTACTTCCGAGTGGGTCACCTATCTTGTTATTGTGTAAGTCAAGCACGTTTAACCACAGAGTTCTTTGGCTCCATGGTAAGCCACAACGCCACGTCTCGAATTAAGCAAGGGCTGAACTCGACCAACTCGGCCGGCACTTAACAATCTTTTCCCAACACTTGTCGCAACCTTTGATCACCAAGCCCAGTTGTACAACATATCTAACTCGATCTTTAGCCTAGCCTATGCGCCCATCATCCCCTCTGATACCATACTGCACTATGCTTACTTTCCAATAGGTCACCCATCCTGTGACTGCTGTAAGTCAAGCACGCTTAGCCACAGAGTTCTTTGACTATCTAGTTGTTATATCCTACTTAAAATCATATTCCTCCATGGTAAGCCATAGCGCCACATCTCGAATCGAGTAGGACTGAACTCGGGCAACTCAGTCTACGCCCAACATTTTCAATTCAAATTACACTAGAAAAATTCTTTTAAAAAAAGGTCTCATCCAATTGCGCCCAGTTTACTTGTTTAATGGTTCAATTTCATACATTTTAAATTCAGTAATGTAATTGCACATAAGTTATAAGTTGAATAGCTTATTTGACATTTTTTTGTATTATATACATAAAGATTGAGCCTTCAATATTTTGAGGGCGCACTATGCTAGCGTCCTGGTTGCACATGACCAGAGCCGACACTGAGTACTAAAACTTAATTATAATAATAAAATTATACATCAAATAAGTATTGCGCTTTTTTTTTTTTTTTTTAATTTGTAATTTAGTCTATATTCTTATCAACCATTGGTTTAAATAATTAAAATGACCTCCATTTTGCTACTATTTTTATATAGCAAAAACCTTGATTGGGAGTAGAACTTCCGGTCATGAGTTTGAACATTATTACACAATTATATTATATATAATTCTCGTTTGTTGTATATATATATATATATATATATATATATATATATATATATATATATATATATATATATATATATATATATATATTCATTTTCTTCTTCGAATAAGATGCTGGCACACAAATAAAGTATATATCTAAAAGCTCACTGAATATTTTTGTATTATCGTACATATATATAATATCAACATACATCTCCCTTGGCACAAAACTTTTGCATCAACTCCATGTCCAAGTGGATAAATATATAGTAAAATTATGAAGAAATAGTATTATTATAAGAATGGTGAAGAACACTAGACATGCATGCATGAGAGGTGTGCAGGTTTATGGACTGTCAACCAGTATTAAATAATAATAGATGTATGAAGAAGGAGTAAGCTAAGAGAAGAGCCATCTTATTAAAGTGGACAAAGCAGGTGGGGATATTGATGTAGAATTGAATTTAGTAAATAAAGATGGCTCTACCTTAATCGGACACAATAATCTTAGCTAGCTAAGCATTTACTGTTGACACATGATTATTCTTGCTAAACCAGCAACAACGTAATACCATCAGCGACCGCCCACGAAATGGTGGTGTATATATATAATCTCTCTCGGGTTAATTACAAGTAAAGATCAATGAATTGAACTAGTTTTTATTATTGAAAACAATAAATTTCATGTAATAAGATGTTTTAATCTCATTTCTTTGTAAAAATTTTAGTCCATTTTATTTAGGTATTGATACTTGAGTGTGTGTATATATCGAATCAAATGAGAACTGACACACATGAGAGAATTAGGAACTAATTAGAATTGTGCATCTGAAAAGATCTAACATATCAGAATCAATTTATAAAATGTAGTAGCATTTTTGTAAATAATTCAAACTTTGAAATGCAAGTAAAATGTGTTCAGAGTGTAACGATGTAATTACAATTGAACTTTGAAGTGCAAGTAATAACACTATACGGTGTACTTATAGAGCTAGTGCAAGAATATAGTGTACACTCGAGCAACCATATTAAGTGCGTCTAACGTATTACATCCATGTGAAAGGTAAATTACTTGCACTCTATAGTGTAAAATATTGCACTTTTAAGTAATGTTACTTGTACACTTGCACTTTTAACACATGTTATTATTTGGACTTCAAAGTTTGAGTTATTTACAAAAATGTCACTGTTTTTAATTGCTTTTGATCTATTGATCTTTAATTTAGATGGACGGCTCTGATTAGTTTATAATTCTCTCCAAGGCAGTAGTTCTCATATGAGTACGCCCCTATATGTACATATCAGGTGAGAACGGGCTCCAGGTAAAAAGTGAGGACTAATATGATCTATCGATTTGGTTATTAGATAACAGTAGAAGGTCGGTAGTAGAAAACTAAGAGGGAAAAGGGCCACATTAGTTTTATAAATACTAGTATTTTCACCCGTGCGATGCACAGAATAGAATTGTTGTAATATATTAAGAATATTTAAATCGATATATAATTATTTAAGAGTTAATTTCACCAGAGGTCGTTTATCTTTCCTGAGAATTTCAAATTTAATCCTAGACTATAGTTATTAATTATTACAATTTATTCTATGTTACAACTCTTACGTTAATATTCTTACTATTATTATTAACACTTAATTACTTTTAGATATTATTATTACCACTTATATTATTATTATTATTGATACTGCTAATTACACGTAAGCAATATAAGTAACACAAGACCAAGTAAAGCAAGTAAGTCTTTATTGATCGAGGTAGAGTTCCTAAGTACAATCTACTTGGTTGCCCTGAGTACCGACTGACTGCGGTCGGGAGTCTCTAGTTACAACCTATCGATCGTCCAAAAGTCCTCTCTACTGTAGCTACTGTGGGCATTTATAGCCGCTGTGCCGGAGACAAGATCCCCGCTGCTCGGCATGTCTTCCACGTAGCCACCACGTGCCTTCCTCCTGGGTGCCCTGCCTGTCGATGTAAAGAGCCGCCACGTGTCTTTAGTCAGCTCTCTCGCCGAAGGACTACCGCTCGGGGTTGACACCCTCGCTCGGGCAACTCCCGGTCGGCTCCCGACCGGGTTCTTCTCAAGGAGCCCGACCTGTTACCTGCAAAGACAAGGAGAAAGAGACAAAGACTCCTCGATCGTGGTGAAGGTATGTCGGTCGGGATATTCCCTACCAAGAGCCCCCCAGCCCGGGCCTTTTTGATCAGTCGGGAAAAAACGGGACGGGATGAAGAAGCCCAACCGTCAGCCACCAAGCCGACCTGCCAGCTGTCATTCCCTTCTACGCCACGTGTCGGCCCCTGCTGGCCTTGGCGATCCCATCCGTCGCCTCGGATTCAGCGCGGGTCGTGTCAGGCAAGTTGGCCCATTTCCCGCCTAAATGTCCTCCTATAAATAGGCCCTTGAGGCCCTCATTTGAACTTTCCTCACTCTTTCGCATCAGTCGGTACCCTCAGAGAGTCCCGAGCAGAGCAGCTTAGCAAGGCAGTCGAGCAAGCAAACTTCAACTTTCAAGCTTCAAACTTCAATCTTCCTTCAATCGGTAAGCTCTTAACCCTCCTCTTTACTTTAGGCTCTCATTTATAGGTAGAACTGCTAGGTCAACTAACTGTCCCGGACGACTCAAGTCCTTACTAACTCCGACCGACCTTTAGGTAGATCGATATGACGGACTCAGACAGTCAAAACGCCTCGATTGCTGATTACGACGAGGAGGTCGAGCACGTCAGCGATGAGGAAGTGGACATTATGTCCTATACCCCGGACGACAGTCCCCGAGCGACGCCAGCCCCCGAGCAAGACAACGCACCAAGCTCCTCTGGATCGTCAAGCTCAAGCTCGAGCGGATCGGGGAGCTCCAGCGAAAAAGAGGAAGAGAGGACCACGTCAAGCGGGCGGGGTTCTCCAACCGAGGGCGTTAGGGAAACGCCCACCCGGGTGGTTGGGGACCACCCGGAAGCTGCTCTTCGAGGGGGTGATCGAGAAAATACCCCCGAACAGACCGAAGAAGACCCGGCCGGGCCGGCCGTACCAGCCGTCGAGCTCGAATTTTTGAACAGCGAAAGCGTCGAGCAAGAGATGAGCTTGCTGTCCAAGGGCGAGGCGGCTCGGATTGCCGAGGTACTCCGGGGTCGGGCAGAATTCGACACGAGCCGGCAGCTGGGAAACGTGATTGACAGGCATCGGGGCAAGTGGATCGGGATGCACTACGACTCCCTGATGGCCCCGATCGCTATTCCCTTCACCCCCCTCCTGAACGCCTTCCTGGCCTACTACCGGGTCGTCCCGGCCCAGATCTGTCCGAACGCACATCGGATCCTGGCCTGCTTCCCACAGATATGCGCTCGGCACGGGGCCGAGTGCACGATGGAGTTGTTTAACTTCATCTATCAGATCAGGGTTCTCCCGGGCCGCTACGGGGGTGGGTTCCTGATGCTGCAATCCCGAACGGATATGTGCTCGATCAGAGGCTTGCCCGGGAACAACAAGGGGTGGAAAAACAGGATTTTCTCCCTCAAGTACGAGCCCTGGATCTTCCCGGTCGATCGCGTTTGGAGCACACATTTCAGAAAGCAAGTGGTGCCGGCCGAGACGCAAGCGCTGAGGGACGCGGTCAGCCGGATCTCGAGCGAGGTGCACGAATATACAATCTACCGGACGGCTGAAAGCCTCGCAGCTGCCATGCTCCCGCCCCCTACGTACGAGCTGCCGGAGAAGTATCTGCCCGTTCCGATGGGCGTGACGGTCGCCAAGCCGTCCAAACGAAAGAAGAAAGGTTTGGCACGAGCTACTTCTCCCGACCGGGCTTATTACCTCGATCTAACTAACTTTCTTATTTTGCAGCTATGGCCGAGTTCGGTGATGAAGACACCGCCCTTCCCCCACCCGTCAAGATCTCGCTCGGCGGGAAGAAGAAGGCCAAGACCAAGGCGGCCGGGGAGAAGGAGATCCCATCTGCCCGACCTTTGAGCGCCTCGACCGTGACGGCGGGCGAGGGCTTCATCGTGGAGCAGCCGGACGTCCTAGTCACTCGGGTGGAGGTCGCCCGGGGAAAGGATAAGGTCGCCGACAAGGGCGCGACCGAGGTGGGCGGCCTGAAGCGGCGCCGTGAACAGCACAGCCCGACTCCTTCGGCCGGGCGGGAGAGGGAGCATACATCCGTGCTGGCACGGATCGGCAATGCCGCGCCAGCCCGAGCGGACCTGGGGAAGATGACCCCGACCCAGGTTGCTGAGCGGATCGGCCACGATCTTGCTGAGGTAAGCCCCCACTTTTACTTTCCTTGCCCAAGTATCGCTGATCGGGCTAATCTTGAATATCCATTTTTGCCTTGCAGATCTCCCGAGCGACCCAACTTCTTCAGGGTCAAGCTATGCTGGCCGAGGAGGCCGATCACCACAAGAAGACGGCCGCTCGCCGTCTGAAGGAGATCAAGGAACTCCAGGCCGAGCTGGAGAAAACACAGAAGGCCCTGAAGAAGGGTGACGAGGAGCGGGTGCTGGCCGAGAAGGTCGCCAGCCGGGCGATTGGGGAGGCCAGGGAGCTGAAGGCGCAGCTCGAGAACCCGAGTGAGCTGGTGCGGGCAGCCTTCAAGAACAAGGAGCTGGGCACGGCCTTCCTAACAGCAGCCCGAGGAGACGATGTCGGGAACGAGTTGATCGTCTCGTTCGGGAAATGGGCCTTCACGGCCGGGAAGCAGAAAATGCTCGAGCGCACCCGCAAGCGGTTGGAGGAGGCCCTTGACGCCGATGATCTCCAACTGGTCTTGTCGGCCTTGCCCCCGGACGTGGCAGATCCCGGTCCCTCACCCTTTACCCCGACCCCGAAAGCCAAGGCAACCGAGCCCGGGGCTTCGCCGGCAGCCGCCTCGAGCGGAAAAGAGGCGACCACCAGCGCTCAGGAGGCGAAGAAGTAGACTAGGTTGTCTCCCCCTTTTGTAATGATGATCGATCGGGAGCCCGGTCCCGAATTGTACCGGGCACCTTTTGCTACTTAATAAAGTTTTATTTTTGCTCTCGTGCCGCTCGTCTTTTATTTTCTTGCTTCCCCATTTGCACACATTGATCACAATCACTCGACCACCTGGCCTTTAGACCCGGTCTCGCGATACTCGATCCGCTCAACGCCCGACCTTACGGCCTTATGGCCTGGTCGTGCGTTCGATGTTTCGACTTCAAACTGGCCAACCGATCGGGTTGACCCGACCTCCGGGCCTTTGCCGAAAAAATTTCAAGCCTCTACGGTCGGAGCATAACCGAGCGACGGGCCGAGAACAGGCAAGCCTCTACGGTCGGAATGTAACCGAGCGACGGGCCTTGTATACTTCCTTATCCCAGCCCCCACACTATTGTGCGCTCGAGGCACGAGTGGGTGCGATAGTGGACAGAAGTTGGACGGATCGGGGAACAATGCCGAGAGCTCCTGGCTTCCCCGATCGGTGGCGTGACTTGAGTGTCCGCCTATGTGGAGTGCGTTTTGACCGGTCGACAGACTTCGCCCGATCGATTGAATGTTGAAATGATCTGCTCATGACGAGGGTGAAAGGAAATAACCGATCGTGCCGCCGCACACAAACGGTCGAGCAATCATTGATCGTATATACATTAAACTTTCCCGCTCGCAGGCGGTTGAACTAATTTTACAATCATAAAATTTACATAGAAACGACGACCGGGACTAACTCGCAGGTCCAGCCCCCACTTCGTCTAAAAATACAAAAAATAGGCTAATGCCTAAAAAGAACGAGGTGCTCGGAATTCCAAGTCCCCTTTATTAACCGACCCGTCGTTGTCTCTAGTCGGTACGTCCCCGGCCGGATGACAGCGTTGATGATGTACGGCCCTTCCCAATTCTGAGCTAGCTTTCCCCCTTCTAAAGGTTGACTGGCCTCCCTTCGTCGTAAGACGTAATCTCCGACTTGAAAATAACGAGGGTTGACCCGGACGTCCTTCGAGCTCTTGACGCGCTTCTGGTACTCGGCCATACGCCGAGCGGCTAGCTCCCTTTTTTCTTCGACCGCATCGAGGTCCACAGCCATGACATGTTCATTGTCCTCCGCGTTGTAGGTTCTCTCTCGATCGGTCGGGATCCAAGCCTCGATCGGGAGCCGGGCTTCAGCTCCGTAAACCAAGGCGAAAGGGGTCTCCGAAGTAGCTTCCCTCGGGGTCGTCCGATAAGTCCATAAGACATATGGCAACTCATCGACCCAACTACGACCGGCCGAGTGTAACTTCTTTTTCAGACCTTCCAAAATCGTCCGGTTAGCATTTTCCACTTGCCCATTTCCCTGCGGGTAAGCGACAGATGACCGGACATGAGTTGTCCCAATCGTGGCCAAGAAATTCTGAAAATATTGGCTCACAAATTGGCGACCGTTATCGCTGATGAGATGCACGGGCACGCCAAAACGGGAAACGACATTTCTCCAAAGGAATCGAGCGCATTGCTGAGAGGTGATCGTGGCTAAAGGCTCGGCCTCTACCCACTTGGAGAAGTAGTCTATTGCAACGATTACAAATTTTCTCCGACCGGAGAGCTGAGGGAAAGGGCCTAAGATATCCACCCCCCATCTAGCGAAAGGAATTGCGGTCGTGACTGGCTGGTAGAACGTTGCCGGGCGTCCAGGCATCCGGGCGTATAGTTGGCACGTCTCACATTCCCGAGCTAACTTTTCACAGTCCAACTGGAGGGACGGCCAATAGTACCCGATCACCATGATACGACGAGCCAGGGATCTACCTCCCTGATGTGAGGAGCAGATTCCCGAGTGAAGCTCCTTCATCACTAAATCCGCCTCAAACGCGGTCAGGCATCGCATGAGAGGACCTCCATACGATCGTCGATATAGACGACCGTTCGAGACCTGGAACCTCGGGGCTCTCAGCTTGGCCTTTCGAGCACGCTGCGGGTCGTCTGGGAGTCGACCGTGCTCGAGGTATTCCTTCAGATCAGTGATCCAGCTATCTTCCACCGGTTGGATTGGGTTGACCGGCAGGCGATGGATACTGTGTTTGGGGATCACCAAGATCCGAGCTATCTTCGACATGTGTTCCGGGGCGTCTTGGGCCAATTTAGACAAGATATCCGCATCGGCGTTATCCAATCGGGGGATGTGTCGGACGGTGTACCCCCGGAACTGTGCAAGCTTCTCCATGGCGAGGTCTCGGTATAATTGTAGGCGTTCTCCGTTGACCTCATAATCTCCGAGAACTTGCCCGACCACGAGCGCAGAATCGGTTTGGGCTCGGATGTATTCAGCCCCCAAGTCCCGAGCGCATTGCAAGCCATTCACAAATGCTTCATACTCGGCTTCGTTGTTGGTCGGGTGGAACTGATACATCAGAGCGAAATACACCTTGAAACCTTCTGGGCTCGTGACCACTACTCCTCCGCCCGCTCCTTTTTTGCTACTTGACCCGTCAGTAGCTAGCGACCACCACTCGGCCTCGGGATCCTCAACCTCGGGGGGTCGGGTATCCCGGGCGGTGCACTCGACCAAGAAATCTGCCAGAGCCTGACCTTTGATTGCTGGTCTCGGTCGGTATTCGATCGCGTACTGGGTCAGCATTAACGCCCATTTGACTAGGCGACCGGATGAAGAGGCGGTGCGAAGGACTGGTCCGATCGGCTGATCGGTCAACACGCGAATCGCTCGACCCTGGAAGTAGGGAGCCAACTTCTTCGCGGCGGTATAGAGGGCGTAGACGACCTTCTCCAACCGGGAGTACCGGAGCTCGGGACCATGTAGCGCGTGGCTTACATAGTACACCGGTCGCTGGACCCCTTCCGGATCGGTTCGGCACAACACTGCGCTTACTGCACGATCGGAGACGGCGAGGTACACGTCTAGCTCTTCTCCGAGCTCAGGCTTTGAGAGCACAATAGGTGACATGAGGTACTCCTTCAGCTCATCGAAAGCTGCTCGGCACTCTTCGTCCCAGACGAACCCATTAACTTTTCGCAATACCTTGAAGAAAGGTAAAGCGCGCTCGGCTAACTTGGAGAGGAACCGGCTGAGGGCTGCCAACCGACCAGTCAATTGCTGGACCTCCCGAACGGTGGAGGGTGGTTGCATGTCCAGAATCGCTTTAACTTTGGCCGGGTTGGGCTCAATTCCTCTCTTGGTCATCATGTAGCCAAGGAACTTGCCGGTCTGAACTGCGAATGTGCACTTGGTCGGGTTCAGCCGTAACTGGTACTTCCTCATAATCTGGAAGCACTCCCGGAGGTCTCGAGTATGGTCGGACCGGTCCCGACTCTTGACCAGCATATCATCAATGTAAGCCTCCATTGTTCGGCCCAATAGATCGGCGAAGAGCATATTGACCATTCTCTGATAGGTCGCTCCTGCATTCCGGAGGCCAAACGGCATCACTCGGTAACAGTACAGCCCGTCCGGGGTTACGAAGGCTGTCTTGCTCTCGTCTTCATGGTGCATCATTATTTGGTGATATCCCTTGAAGGCATCCATGAAGCTCATCAACTCGGCCCCGGCCGTCTCGTCGACCATTTGATGAATGCTTGGTAGAGGATAAGGGTCGAGCGGACAGGCCTTGTTGAGGTTCGTGAAGTCTATGCACATCCTCCAAGCTGGGGGCTTTGGAACTAGAACAATGTTTGCCACCCACTCGGGATAGATAACCGGGCGGATGTGCTCGATCGCCGCCATTTTCTTGACCTCCTCTCTGACAAACTCGCGGCGATCGGAGGATAGGTGTCGTGTCTTCTGCACGACCGGTTTCGCTGCGGGATCGACGGCTAGCTTATGGCAAATGACCGATCGATCGATCCCGGGCATGTCCTCGGGTCCCCACGCAAAAATATCAGCATACTCCCTGAGTATGCTCAGAACCTGTGCTCGGAGCTCGGGGGTGAGGGCCCGGCCAATTTTAATCTTCCTATCCGGGCGGTCCTCGGACAGGGGGACTTCTTCTATCTCTTCGGAAGGTTCGGGTTGCTCCTTCCGTTCTTTAACCTCCTCTTTGGCTATAGAGTTTACCCGGGAAGACGGACCGGAATCGCGTCTGTTGACCGCTCGGGTGTAGCACTTCCGGGCGGACTGGACATCGCCACGGACCCCGCCGACCCCACTGGGGGTGGGAAATTTCATGCAGAGATGGGGCATGGAAATTATCCCCCCGATCTTCATGATGGCGGGTCGGCCCAAGATTATGTTGTGGACACAATGGAGGTTGACCACAACAAACTCCAGCTCCGTCTTGATCGACTTTGGAGGCGTGCCAATCTCTACGGGGAGCATTATCTTTCCCTCGGGGTAGATCAAGGCCCCGGTAAATCCCGACAGTGGTACACCGACCGGAGTCAGCTCCTTCCTGTCGAGGCCCAGCTTCTCGAAGACGTCCAAGTAAAGGACGTTCACACTGCTGCCCGTGTCCACCATAACCCTGTGGACATCCGTCCCCTTGACATCGATCGTGACCACCAGCGCCTCCATGCCGTGGTCGCTGCTGCTAGGTTGGTCCTCAAGGGTGAAGGTTATGGGCTCCATTTTTTGTCTTCTCCCGGTCTCTCGGGAATCCACGATCGCAACCGGGCAATTCGTCCTCGGCTGGGAAGCGTCTTCTAAGCCACCAAATATGACATGGATGGTGGGCTTGCCGACCGGGCGACTGCTGGTCGGGGGATCAGGGTCCCGTCGGTCTTCATGACGATCGTCCCTTCGATCGTCTCTTCGGTCCTGACCCGACCGATCGGAGCGGTGACGAGCTCGCCTGTGATCCCTCCGATCGGTATTCCTCTTGGTTTCTTCTCTCTTCCCCACGCACTTGTCCAATTTCCCCAAGTTGAGCAAATCTTCCAGCAACTGGCGCAAGTGGGTACACTCCTCGGTGTCATGCCCGGCGCATCGATGGTAAGCACAATGCTTACTCTTATCAGGGCCGTCTTGATCGGGATGGGGGAGTTTGATGAGATTGCAGGACTGGGCGTACTGCATGGCCTCCGCGGCGGATCGGTTCAAGGCCGTAAACTCGCCATGCCTGGTGCGGGGTCGGGGATTGTCATCTCCCGATCGGTGTTCCGCCCGGCCGGCCGGTTTACGGGACGAAGAGCCGACCTCCTGCAAGCGCTTGACGGCATTCGCCTCACCTGCGTTGGCGTAATCAGTGACCCTTCGAAGGGCCTCCTCATATGTGGTCGGGGGATGAAGGATGAAATCCTGGTATAGATACCCCGCCCGGAGGGAGATGTGAAGCATGTGAGTGGCGGTCGCATCATCCATGGGCTCGACCTCCCCGACCGCTGCTTTCCACTTGATGAGGAAGTCGGTCAAGCTTTCCCCTTCGAGCTGCTTGGCCTTTTCGAGGTACATATAGGACTTCCTCACCACTTTGGAAGTAATAAACTTCCGTACAAACTTGATCGCCAGGGTCTCAAATTTGTCGATCGACCCCGGCTGCAGGGTTCGGAACCACTCTGCTGCCCGACCGGTGAGGGTTGAGTAGAAGGCCCTGCACATCACGGCGTCTGAAACGCCCTTCAGCATCATGTTGCTGAAAAAATCGTTCACGTGAGCCTCAGGATCTGTCCGACCGTCGTAGCTCTTCTCTCCCGAGACCTTTAAGTCGAGCGGGTAAGGCTGAGCCATTACCGCTGCTGTGAAAGGCGTCTGGTGGAGGGTCGATCGGTCGGTCGGGGGTGCTGTAGGATACGCACTCCTGAGCTGCGCAACTTCAGCCTGGAGGTTGTAGAGCAATCCTCGGGTTTCGTTGAGCTCGGCGTTCTGGGCGGCTTGGGCTGTATCCCGAGCGCGTCGGCGTCGATGTGATCTCGACCCGCTGTACCCGGACGAGGCCTCGTAGCTAGCTTCCCGCATTTGTTCGTCCTCTTGCCTGGGGTTCGGGTCCTGGGGTCCCAGACGCTGGCGCATCTCTGGTCGGAGACGATCGAAAGCTACCGCTCGGGCAACCTCTTCTGGGTCCTCCGCTTGAACGGCCTGAACTGGTGCCTCCATCGCGTCAGCACCCCCCGACCCCAACCGTGAATGAGCCGAGCGTCGAGCCCGGGAAGTGGACTGACGCTGCGGCTCTACTTGTGCGGTCGGCTGTACTGGATGGGCGGCGGCTGGAGCTGTATAGGCAGGCGTATATGGTGGATAGCCAACCGGGGAAGTGTAGCACATCGGTTGGCCTGGCCAAAACCCGTATGGTGGAGGTGGAACCGGATACGGGTACTGGGCGGGATACATCATCGGCTGCTGCTGGTATGGCAGACCGGGCGGTGGGTATCCCGGCTGTATGTAATTCACCGGCTGCTGGGCGGCCGGGTACGTATTTGACGGATGTGGCGGTGAAAGGTTGAGGTTGAGGTCCATCGTCTGACCCTGCTGTTGGGTAGCGTAGTGGTCGGAGGAGCTCGCTGCATCCGCCTGGTCGTCGGCGAAGTTGTTATGTGCCCACTGATACATGCTGGTATGGTGATCGGGTGCTCGTCAAGACGTTGGCTTGTTGCACGGATCCCCACGGACGGCGCCAAAATGATACTGCTAATTACACGTAAGCAATATAAGTAACACAAGACCAAGTAAAGCAAGTAAGTCTTTATTGATCGAGGTAGAGTTCCTAAGTACAATCTACTTGGTTGCCCTGAGTACCGACTGACTGCGGTCGGGAGTCTCTAGTTACAACCTATCGATCGTCCAAAAGTCCTCTCTACTGTAGCTACTGTGGGCATTTATAGCCGCTGTGCCGGAGACAAGATCCCCGCTGCTCGGCATGTCTTCCACGTAGCCACCACGTGCCTTCCTCCTGGGTGCCCTGCCTGTCGATGTAAAGAGCCGCCACGTGTCTTTAGTCAGCTCTCTCGCCGAAGGACTACCGCTCGGGGTTGACACCCTCGCTCGGGCAACTCCCGGTCGGCTCCCGACCGGGTTCTTCTCAAGGAGCCCGACCTGTTACCTGCAAAGACAAGGAGAAAGAGACAAAGACTCCTCGGTCGTGGTGAAGGTATGTCGGTCGGGATATTCCCTACCAATTATTATTATTATTATTATTATTATTATTATTATTATTATTATTATTATTATTATATTATTATTATTATTATTATTATTATTATTATTATTATTATTATTATTATTATTATTATTATTATTAGTTTCTTTTCAAGTACTGTTAGTATATAATGGTCGTGAGGCACAATAATAATATAACCATAATTAAATATTATTGTATTGTATTCCGGAGTTAATGCCATTTTTGGTCCTAGACTTATTGAGGCATTGACACTTTTCATCCTCCATAATAAAAATTGCCACTTAGTAGACACTGTTATTGGTCGTTGGACAGTTTTGATCCTCCGTCAATGAAGTCGTTTGTTGACCGTGAATTAGAAGGGCTTTTCTGTCTTTTTATGTCTTATTCTTCTAATCTTGTTTAGACCAGCGCTGCTGTGAATCCTGTGAGGCGAGATGGCGAGACTTGGCGGCTAAGTAGTAACCGTCGGTAGTGAGTAGCAGTGAGGTTCTTCTCCGGCGAGTTGTGGGTAGGGCGGCGAGCATACGAGGCAGTAACTCCTTCCGGCGACGGACCAGTAAGGCAGATCTGGCGGTGCAGCAACAGATCCGGCGAGGTTGGGGCCTTCACCAGTGGCTTTTGGTTCCGGCGAAGCAGAGAGGGCAGCAGGCCGGCGAACCCTCCTATGGTAAATAGCAGTTGTAGTTGTAGATGATGTGATGTAGAATTTGCACCTGTAAGTTCTCCCTTCCATATTGACCACAAATATCATTCCCATCTCTCTCTCTGACCACAACTACTTGGTGCACAACCTCAAAAACTCTACTCTGTTATTCTACCAGAAATTCATTGAAGTTTCAAGCTGAAAATGTGGAATCCGCCGCTCCCCAAAAATCGCATTGTCTGAGGTGTTGGAATGGCCGGTGTTGACTTCCTGGCTGCTGTAGGTTCATTCCCCAACCCGGATGATAAAATTCGGAGCACCAGCTTTGAGGTTCAAGGGGGTGGTAACACTGGCAATGCTTTGATAAAACCCGGATGATAAAATTCATCTTGGTCTGAATCCAAGGATCATATCTAAGGTTGATGATGACTCGCATAGCGAAAGAATACTTGATGAGCTTGAAAGGGATGGTGTTGATACATCTTTTATGGTGGTGTCCAAAGGAGGACACTCACCATTCACATGTGTCATTGTTGACAACCAAAAAAAAAAAAAAAAAAAAAAAAAAAAAAAACCTCGCACGTGCATTTTCACTCCAGGATATCCACCCATGATATCTGAGGGTCTACATACCCAAATCAAAATTGTCTTCAGCGCTTGGAGTAAATATTGTCTACTTAGATGGAAGGCTGCATGAAACTGCTTTGATTGTAGTGCAGGAGGCAAAGAGTAGGGGCATACCTATTATAGTTGATGCAGAAAGGTTAGGGGAGGGGTTGGGTGGTATTCTTGACTTTGCTAGTTATTTTGTATGCTCGACAAAATTTCCACAGGAATGGACTAACGCCCTTTCTATTCCAACTGCACTTGTTTTCATTATCTTGAGATTGATGTCAAATGTAAAATTCGTGATTGTTAGTTGGGTGAAGATGGTTTCTTAATGTTAGAAAGGACTAAAGCGGATAACCTCAGTTTGAAGAAATGGATGTAGCAGTGCCCAATGGATGGAGAAATACAAGGATTAGAACATAAAAAGACAGAAAAAACCCTTCTAATTCACGGTCAACAAACGGCGTCATTGACGGAGGATCAAAACTATCCAACGATCAATAACAGTGGCTACTAAGTGTCAATTTTTATCATGGAGGATGAAAAGTGTTAATGCCCCAATAAGTCTAGGACCAAAAATGGCATTAACTCTTGTATTCCGTGAGTCACAATAATAATAAAACAATAATTAAATATTGTTCAATTCTATATTCTTGAAGGATTTCTACTACCATCATTAATTATTCCCAAATTTACCATAATTAAATAATTTGACCAATTATAAAGAAAGATTATTAAATAATGCACGGGACAATTATTTAATTAAAAATTTTAAAAATTCATTAATGAAACATAAGGTTCTCATAGTTTTTTCTTAGAAACTCTTTAATAAAGTATTTTTTTTTTAGAAATTGGTGGGCCAAACCGCCTACGGCAGTTTGCGGTGGATAGATATCGAAAAAATACGCGATTTCAAAAAAATATTTGTCCAAAACGGACAACGGAGTCAAAAGTTATGCCTTGCCGAACTTTTGACGCTTTACAACTTTAAAAATAAAAAATAAAAATTAAAGGCCGGTTCAGCCGGCGAGGCGACCGCTGAGGAGGCCGATTCCGGCCTTCCTCGCGGCGGCCAGCGACACGATTTTTGCAACACTGATATATAAAATAGATATAGATTAGAATAGGAATAGTATTACACAATTTAATAATATTACAATAAAATTATAACCCAGAATTATTGTAGAAATCAATATATTTTATTAGGAAGAGAGATTTTTGAGGAATTGGGCGGGAAGTTAAAATTCCAGGATTTTGTTTATATATATAGTATAGATTGTATTACACTATTTTATAATATTAGAATAGAATATTAACGCAGAACTATTGTACGAATGGGAAAGGAGAAATCAATATATTTTATTAGGAATAGAGATTTTTTAGGAATTGGGCGGGAAGTTAAAATTCCAGGATTTTGTTTTTATATATAGTATAGATTGTATTACACTATTTTATAATATTAGAATAGAATTTTAACGCAGAATTATTGTACGAATGAGAAAGTAGAAATCAATATATTTTATTAGGAAGAGAGATTTTTTAGGAATTGGGCGGAAAGTTAAAATTCCAGGATTTTGTTTTTATATATAGTATAGATTGTATTACACTATTTTATAATATTATAATAGAATTTTAACGCAGAACTATTGTACGAATGGGAAAGTAGAAATCAATATATTTTATTAGGAAGAGAGAATTTTTAGGAATTCGGCGGGAAGTTAAAATTCCAGGATTTTGTTTTTATATATAGTATAGATTGTATTACACTATTTTATAATATTAGAATAGAATTTTAACGCAGAATTATTGTACGAATGGAAAAGTAGAAATCAATATATTTTATTAGGAAGAGAGATTTTTTAGGAATTGGACGGGAAGTTAAAATTTCAGGATTTTGTTTTTATATATAGTATAGATTGTACTACACTATTTTATAATATTAGAATAGAATTTTAACGCAGAACTATTGTACGAATGGGAAAGTAGAAATCAATATATTTTATTAGGAAGGGAGATTTTTTAGGAATTCGGCGGGAAGTTAAAATTCCAGGATTTTGTTTTTATATATAATATAGATTGTATTACACTATTTTATAATATTAGAATAGAATTTTAACGTAGAATTATTGTACGAATGGAAAAGTAGAAATCAATATATTTTATTTGGAAGAGAGATTTTTTAGGAATTGGGCAGGAAGTTAAAATTTCAGGATTTTGTTTTTATATATAGTATATAGATTGTATTACACTATTTTATAATATTAGAATAGAATATTAACGCAGAACTATTGTACGAATGGGAAAGTAGAAATCAATATATTTTATTAGGAATAGAGATTTTTTAGGAATTGGGCGGGAAGTTAAAATTCCAGGATTTTGTTTTTATATATAGTATAGATTGTATTACACTATTTTATAATATTAGAATAGAATTTTAACGCAGAATTATTGTACGAATGGAAAAGTAGAAATCAATATATTTTATTTGGAAGAGAGATTTTTTAGGAATTGGGCGGGAAGTTAAAATTTCAGAATTTTGTTTTTATATATAGTATAGATTGTATTACACTATTTTATAATATTAGAATAGAATTTTAACGCAGAATTATTGTACGAATGGAAAAGTAGAAATCAATATATTTTATTAGGAAGAGAGATTTTTTAGGAATTGGGCGGGAAGTTAAAATTTCAGGATTTTGTTTTTATATATAGTATAGATATAGATTGTACTACACTATTTTATAATATTAGAATAGAATTTTAACGCAGAACTATTGTACGAATGGGAAAGTAGAAATCAATATATTTTATTAGGAATAGAGATTTTTTAGGAATTGGGCGGGAAGTTAAAATTCCAGGATTTTGTTTTTATATATAGTATAGATTGTATTACACTATTTTATAATATTAGAATAGAATTTTAACGTAGAATTATTGTACGAATGAAAAAGTAGAAATCAATATATTTTATTTGGAAGAGAGATTTTTTAGGAATTGGGCAGGAAGTTAAAATTTCAGGATTTTGTTTTTATATATAGTATATAGATTGTATTACACTATTTTATAATATTAGAATAGAATATTAACGCAGAACTATTGTACGAATGGGAAAGTAGAAATCAATATATTTTATTAGGAATATAGATTTTTTAGGAATTGGGCGGGAAGTTAAAATTCCAGGATTTTGTTTTTATATATAGTATAGATTGTATTACACTATTTTATAATATTAGAATAGAATTTTAACGCAGAATTATTGTACGAATGGAAAAGTAGAAATCAATATATTTTATTTGGAAGAGAGATTTTTTAGGAATTGGGCGGGAAGTTAAAATTTCAGGATTTTGTTTTTATATATAGTATAGATTGTATTACACTATTTTATAATATTAGAATAGAATATTAACGCAGAACTATTGTACGAATGGGAAAGTAGAAATCAATATATTTTATTAGGAATAGAGATTTTTTAGGAATTGGGCGGGAAGTTAAAATTCCATGATTTTGTTTTTATATATAATATAGATAGATTCTATTACACAATTTTACAATATTATAATAGAATTTTAACGCAGAATTATTGTACGAATGGGAAAGTAGAAATCAATATATTTTATTAGGAATAAAGATTTTTTAGGAATTGGGCGGAAAGTTAAAATTCTAGGATTTTGTTTTTATATATAGTATAGTTTGTATTACACTATTTTATAATATTATAATAGAATTTTAACGCAGAATTATTGTACGAATGAAAAAGTAGAAATCAATATATTTTATTAGGAAGAGAGATTTTTTAGGAATTGGGCGGGAAGTTAAAATTCCAGGATTTTGTTTTTATATATAGTATATAGTATAGATTACAAGTTTGAAAGTTTGCAATAATTATAAAATTGATCATGAATATTTTTTATTATTAAAACTCTCACCCATTAATGAATCCTGATGAACGGTCGTGATCTATTATTTTTACTGGGAGACCATGTTCTCAATTGAACCTCCCTCTACATAAACATAAATGTATAGTCAAACTACTAGCTTAGACATTTAATTAAAACATAGTACATTTTTCAATTTCGTATAAAAGTCCACCCCACAAGAAATGTCATGGGCTGTAACCAACCTAGCAGCTCACACATGATACAAACACAATATATATATATATATATATATATATATATATATATATATATATAACGAACATACAACATTATCATCAAGTGTACGTTTAAGTCATACATGGAATCTAATTAATTAAAATAACAAGCAAATTTATAATCATACTTTGCAACTTCTTCTTTTCTTCGATGTGTCTTCATCATCAAAACGCTAAATGACAAATGCATTAAAACTAGAAATACTGATAATAATCGTTATACCAACTAAAAAATATAATTGTACACACACAAAAACTAATATACATGCATATTAAGACAAGTGCATGTCAGCATGTTGTTCATTATGTTATTTTTTTTGTTATTTTGATTGATTACTAATAAATTATTGAGACTTTAACATGTATTCATTGTCTAACATGCAATAGTTACATAGGATGAAAAGAAATGTCCAATACCAATGGCCACATCATTCAATGTAATAGTTACTGGCAAAACACTAAACATTTTGTTGCTCCCAATTTAGGAGCATCATATGTCAAGGCCTTGGGACTATAAGTAATGACAAGGGCGATAATACTAGGTAACTAATGGGGTCTAAATGATCCCATGAAAACTTTATATTTAGTGGGCCAAAATATCAATTTATATTAAAAAATAAAAATAAAAACATCAATGAATATATTATGCATGTAGAACAATATAATTATGCAAAGTATTATTTTTGTCACATATTCTAATAATCTCCTGAAAAAAAAAAAAAAGATTATGATTCCACATTTTTTGTTAGCCAATCAACATATACGGCATTAGTAGAAATTAAACTTTAAGTGACAAAAGATAGAATAAGGTAATATATTGATTTCATTGACCTAAATCTTACACATGCCCGCATTCAAAAAAAAAAAAAAAAAAAAAAAAAAAAAAAAAAAAAAAACCTTACACATACCCACTTCATACTATTTGGATCAAACGCATTTACCACTATGCCAAAAATTATAACTAGTAACAAAGACGTAACTTTAGTTTCTTATTATACTTGCATAACAATATATAAAAACTTGCTTTGATACCAATTGTCACTATCAAACACTTATCACTAGACAAAAATTATGTCAATTATTAGGATTAGACGTTTTCCATTACGCTAAGAGTTATAGCTAGTAGCGAATGCAGATCTTTATTTCATTATATTTGCATGCGTAGTAGTTATTGTACATTTCAATTATAAGATACATATTGGACTCAACCTTATAAGTCACCGCACAACCCATACAAATCAGTCATTATACCGTGGACCATGGACAAAAAACGGCGCCGTTTCTTTAAGTAAAGAAACGGCGGCCGTTATATCTTAACAGAGCCCGTATTTTTTGTGTGTTCATAACAAAATAAAGCTATAGTATATCTAAAATGAAATTGTCTCACATATTGTTTTTATATTATCAAATGAAACTGTAATTGAATTGAAATGATACTTTAGTTGTGTTGAAATGAAACTACAGTATGTATAAAATGAAACTGAATAATATCTCATATATTGAGTGTATATTGTCAAATAGAACTGTAGTTGAATAGAAATGATACTGTAGTTATGTTGTAATAAAACTACACTGTATATAAAATGAAACTGAATAGCAGTTTCACATATTTGAGTGTATATTGTCCAATGAAACTGTAGTTATATTGAAATGATATTGTAATTGTGTTGTAATGAAACTACAGTGTATATATAAAATGAAACTGAATAACAGTTTCACATATGAGTGTATAATGTCGAATGAAACTGTAATTATATCGAAATGAAACTGTAGTTATGTTGAAATGAAACTATAGTGTATATAAAATGAAACTGAATATGTGATACAAATAGAGCTACTTTACGTAGAGCAGCGTGAAACGAGTACCGTTTCTTTTCATTAAAAGAAATGAAAAAAAAAAACGGCACCGTTTTGGACCATGGTCCACGTATAATTTGCCCCATACAACTACAATTGGCCAAGAAAATGGATTTTTGAAGGATTTGAAAAGTCTCAAAATGAGGATAAAAAGGAAAATACTATAGTACTCATATTCTCTACTCCTAACTTTTACTCCTACAATTAAAATATTGATGTACACTTTTACAAGGGCCCACATGAAGAAAATAACCTATCAGAATTCGCTACATCAGAAAGTAAATTTGGGTGAATAAAATTTGGGAGTACATGTACAACTCGGATAAAAAATGGTGATCCAAGGGAGGTAATTAAGTTGTGAAAACGTTGAAACATTTTCATAGGTTGGTTGAGGGGGTATAAGGGTATGGGAGGCATGAGGTATGTGGACCAGAAGAGCACGAAAGATGATAGACAAAATAAAAGACAGACCATGTACGTAACATTACCAAATTCATGCATATATGGTTTTCGATTTTGCCACATAATTAACAGATCGAAAAGCACGCACAACGTGAGACATATCTTTGACCCATGTTCTCCCCACCTCTAATGGATTATATTCCCAAGTACTAGTAGTGGATCCCAAAAACAAAACATTCCATGTACCTAGAGACGCAAATCTTCATTATATTCTTCACAACCATACAACGTAACTAACCGAAAGAATATATGATATACATGCATCATGCTTCATGTATGCGCGCTGCTACCACAAAACATGTTGCCTGATTATGATCAGCCAATTAAGTTGTTGACAAGTTATGATAGCTAGCTGATATGTTCAAAACAAATGGCATCAGGTTCCAACGATGAGAATCTGTGATTTGATTAATTAATAAAATTATACGATAATAAATACAATATGTACAAGATAGAATCACAGTATATCTCAAATTCAAAATGATCAGTAGAGTCCTAATACTTCCTCTCAAGTTGATGGTAATGGAGCAACCTCAAACTTGTTACAAAGAAGAGAAATGAGGAGCCGGTAGAGGCTTCGTGAAAATATCTGCAATTTAATCCTTCGTGAAGATAAAATTCACTTGAATATCACCAGCAGCTACCTTATCACGTACAAAGTGGTAGTCGATCTATCTCCACATGTTTGGTTCGGACATGAAAGACCGGATTAGCACACATATAAGTTGCTCCAAGATTATCACACCATAACTTAGGCACAGGAACAGAGCCAACATCTAGCTCACGCAAGAGGGAAACAAGCCACATTACCACAGCACAAACATCAGCTTGAGCCTTGTATTCTGCTTTAGTAGAAGAACGCGCTATTGTTTTCTGCTTCTTACAGATCATGAGGTCAGATTATACCAATGAGTCATCAACAAATCTCATCAAGTTCTTACCCCGAAAAAACGGTACAAGTTGTGTCTTCCAGAACAAAAAATTACGAGAAGTCAACTTAAAGCTGACAAAATGATGTGCCATAGACAAGGAGCTCGTAGTAACAACACACTGGAGTAGCAGCAAGTACATCAGAGACAATCCGTTCAGATGAAACCGCAACAGATCCGTCAGAAGCCGGTCAACCATAGCAGAGAAACTCTGAACTATTGATACCATATGAGAACCTGTGATTTGATTATGATAAAACTATATTAGTATACAACAATAAATACAATATATACAAGATAGAGTCACAGTATATCTCAAACTCAGTAGAGTCCTAATACCAACAACTAAGTTTTGTAACAACATCCCACTTGTGTTATATTAATGGCGAAAGCGGATCAGACATCTAAGTGTGGGCGTTGTAATCGAGTTAGCATTCAAAGTCTCATGTTTAGACATGCTTATTGGTAAGCGTTGGTGCCTTGGTTCCTTGGTGATAGTGTTTCAAGTACAGTGACTCAACTGCCCATTAAGTGGGATGGTCAGTGTCGTGTTCCGAAAGAACTCAATTCATTGGATGAAACTCTCACTCTGACCGTCAATGCTTAATCATGTGTCTGCGTATCCAACTTAGTGACTCAACAGCCCATTAGGTGGGAGGATCAATGTTTGGTGTTTACAAGGAGCTCACCACATTGGGTGAAACTCCCACACTGAGACGGTCAAGACTCGATCATGTGTCTGAATTCCTGATACAGTGACTTAGCAATTCATTAGGTGGGAGAATTAGTGTTTGGTGTCCACAAAGAACTCACCACATTAAGTAAAACTCTTATACTAGGACTGCCAAGACTTGATCATGTGTCCATGTTCACAATCTACCATTCATGAACCAATTGAACACTGAGCAGTGACATTATGCAATTTGCAGGTCACATTTATGACAGTACTGACTTCTACTGTACATAAGACTGCATATATACATGTGGAATGAATGGCTTGTAAGTCTTTTAAATGCTAACATTAGGTATGCTACAACAAGGTCAATAAAACACATCCTCATTCTTTTCAAAAGGACATGATAATACACTGGTTGGTGGGTATATCTTCAAATTCCAAAAAAAACAAGTGAATAGTGATCTTAGCCATTGCAAAGTGGCATAAGACATTTGAACAGTGATCTTATTATCAGACCACATTCAAATGAAATGTTGGGAGTTTCTCATCACTGCTTTGAATACTGTACACTTAAGTTAATTACTTCATATCAATTTTCATCAGTCCACTACTCCATCAACTATACTAACTAATGGTATAAAAAATTAGAAGGCAATGATGCTAATTAAAAGAATATATATTAAATATTATGACTAGAAGAACATAATATATTCTATACTTGCTTTCATTCTCTAATACTTTTTATTATGATTTGAGGACATTGCATCATATTCTTTATCATGCAATGCTTCTGCTTCTTAGCAACAGGACTCTGGTAAGTTCATCAGCGATTCCTTGCAAAATAACCGGTTTACGAATAATACCATTCATCCCGACCTGAATGCATCTTTCACTCGCATCTTCATCATCGTTTGCAGTTAGAGCGATGATCAGTGGCCAGCTTCCGCTTCTGAACTTGCGAATTCTCATGGCGACTTCAAAACCATCGAGATCGGGCAGGTGAAGGTCCAAAAGGACGACTTGGAATGGGCATACTTGAGTTCCTAGAGCCCCGAGACATTCGTATCCGGTTGAAACTGCAGAAACGTTGCACCCCAGTTTCTCGAGCAGCCTACGGGTTACTCCCCTGTTGATACCATCATGGTCGGCTAACAGAACTTCGAGCCCGGGCAAAAGAGAGCTCGGGTGTGTATAACTGGAAGATTCGGTGCACCCAGACATGCCTGAAGTGGATGGCCCGAGATGAAAGGCAAGAACGACTGCCATGCTTTGATGAAAGCCCTTAGGATTTGGCACTACCGAGATGTTTCCTTGCATTAACTTCGTATTATAAAAGTCAGTTTACAATCTGAAACATAATTCAAGAATGCGAGAGAGATAGAGAGAATCAATATACCTGAACTAGCTTTTTGCACACGGTGAAGCTTAGAACTTCTTCAACCTCCCTCCGGCCAAATGTCTCGCTACATTGTGAACCTTTGTATACACCCTCGGGCTGAGAACTATTACCGACAATCCCGATTTCAAACTTGATATGAACATACTCACTAGACGACTTTCTCCATCCTAAATCATTTCCTCCCTCACGGGTTATGGAGAATTTGATGCACCCTCCACCGCTGTTCTTGAGTAGATTTCCAACCATATGCAAAATTACCTGAAAAACTCGAATTTCATTGCCAATAACATGATTAGGCAGAGATTTGTCCACTTCAACCGCAAATTCGTAGCCCTTAAAAGCGCAAAGGCACTTGGCAAGGCAGATAGCTTCTTTGATCATAGAATGTAATTGAAACGATCTCATCTCAAGTTGGAATCTTCCGTTATGCTTTGTTGATGTATCCATTGCATCGTTAATCAAAGTCGAGAGGACATTGCTGGTCTTCGACAAGGCGTCTCTAAGGAGTTTCTGCTCGGGATTTAATTGCTCGTCCTGCAAAACCGAGAGCAGACCCAAAATCGAGTGCATAGGTCTTCTCATGCCATTGCTCATGACCATCTGGAATGAATTCCTAGCCTGACTGGCCCTCAAAGCACCTTGCTGTGCTTGATGAAGAGCCCGGTTTTGCTCTTCTAATTTATCCCGCATATTTTGGACCTCCTCGAGCACCGCAGCATGGGAAATTGCCACCGCAACTTGATCCGCCACGACCTTTACTATTCCCATTTCCTGGTTGCCCCAGCATCTACCCTGTCCAGCGGGGATAACCAAAACGAGGATAGCATAACATTGCGGGACGAGCTCAGGGGTCCCGCCCTTAAAGTTTGCGACCCTCAGCATTGGCATCCGTATCGCCGCCACACTTCCCGGCTCACAAACCCCTACTCCCCCACTACTTGCAACAGCAAGCGGTGTATCGGGGTCGAGTAGTTTCACTTCAACGCTCTGCTTAATTTCCTGTACGACTGGATCGAGGACTGGAATAGGGAAGTTACGCCCATCCAAGAAGCTCCTTCCTCTCACCTCATGAGTCAGCTCCATTTCCGTTTTCTCCTCATTTGGCATCCAAATCGCACAGTTATGCAAATCCAGCGTCTTCGATAGCTCTATAAGAGTCGTATACAAAATCGTGTGTCGATCAAGTGACTTGCGAATCTCTCGGGTGAGCATCCGGACATGCCACCCGGCTTCTTTCTGTTTCTTTATCATTCCAACTTCTCGACCAAGATCCCAAGCCTTCTTTTTCAGCATAAACTCTCGTACCTTCACCTTGAGCAGCAAGGGGATAAGGGAGACGAGGGTAATAGCAGTAGCAAACGACACCAAAGCCGTGAGGACTTTGAAAATGGTAAGCGCAAGCATCAAATGAAACGAGTGTTGGCCATAATAAGTCCAACCCATGAGCAAATGCGTCATTCCACACAGAACAATGAAGGCAATGAACTCAACAAGTATCAATTTGAACGGCGCATTGGAGCAGCTAACGAAGTAAAGAAGCTCAATCGGGATGGAAAAATAGGCCACTGCAATCAAGAAATCGCCAACTTTTTGGCACTCCATAATGGTCTCAACACTCCAAAACCCATCATAATCACAGTTGCATCTGAAGAACCCATTATCAGCAACTGTGAATGCCACAAGGGAAACCCAAACCAACACCCTCAATGCGAATATCTTCGACATTGTATCTAATCCACTAAACTCCTCAATCTATTCATCAAACACACCCAAATTCTCCACTGACCCCTCAATACAGGTCAATTGGCAATTTGTGCATCAGTGCTCACTTGCAAACTCATCAAACAGCATTTATAGCACTCACTACATAAGAAAAGTAAAAAATTAATAACATACAAATACCAAAAATCAAGAAACACATACAATTCTCAGTAGAATATTTCATCAATACCTTGATTTGCAGAACCAAAGACTAAAAAGTAAAAACACCAACTAGCTCAAGAACACTAATTTCCCCTCATTCAATAACACACACAGATGAATAAGAACTATAAAACAACCTATGGCCAAGATTCCTACCATAATCACCAAAAGGAAGAAAACACAAGTAACCATAGATATGTTTACATATATACAGAAGAAAGATTGAAACTTTACCAGAAATTTTGAAAACCCACCACCCACACCCACCTCCAGTTGACATTGGAAACCCAGAAGAAGCCAACCCAGTCCAGCCTCCAGATCTTATCCTTCACCCCCACATGCAGACACAAATAAATGCACGCACATAGTACACATACATGGCTGTATATATATGTGTGTGTTTTTTTATAAGAGTGTACAATAAATATATATATATTTACAGAGCTCTAACCATCAAATCCTTATCCAATCTCTATATTCACATAGACTTCCACCCTGCATTGCTTTGAAATGAAAAAAGAACACTACACTTTTTCCCCAAAATAGCAGAAAAGTCATTAAATCAATGCACCGTCATACACAAACCGGGTACCACATTTGTACCCGGCCCTCGTTCATCAAACCCGGCAATATACAGAGCATCAACAGCAGCAGAGAAGCGTGCGAAACAGAGCTACCATAACCAAAAATTCACACATTTACTCCACACCACCCATAGCCGCAATACCCAAATACAAAGATTCAAAGAAACTCTATGGGTTGCGAAGGAAATTGCTAAAGATTCAAGATTTTTATAGGAGGTTTCTGGGCAGGGGATGACTATGAAGACTGTTTATCCTTCCAAACAAAGCACATAGACATGTATGCATATATATGTATATAGACAGACAGTGAGAGAGAGAGAGAGAGAGAGGTTTTAAGCGCCGTTGTTTGGGAGAAAGAGAAAGCAAGGAGACAGGTGGAAAGAGAGGGGGAAATCTAAGGGTGAGGGAGGGTGGGACCCACCAACCCTACATGAACCGAATTTGGACGCACTTTTTGATTGAATCAAAAACCTCCGCTTCCGACTCCCAAAATAGTTGCATTTTTTAATTTGTTTAATTACAAATTTTTTTTTTTTTTTTATGTTTTAAAAAATGGATTGATAATTATTTATTATTGAATTTCTTGGTTTTATTTATTTACTACCGGTTTTAGATTTGGGTTTAGTGTAAACCGGATTCGGACTAAGCACGTGTAAAGCAAATCGGGTAATAATCCAGGGCTACACTTCCTTAATTAGGTATCCCAATCCCCATCATTTCCGGGATAATAATGGTTTACAAATATAATTTGAATTTTCTAATTGATTAAAGATACCGCGTTATTCCAGTTCAATACACTTTAGATTATCTGTATTTCTATAATAACACTTTCTCACATTTTAAAAATAAATTATATCATCATATAATTATATTGCAAATTATCACTATTTTCTCTGCATCTTTATAATTCTAACCTACTCTCAAAACAACAAAGAGGATAAAGTTAGGGGCAACCCCAGTCAAATTGGTTAAATTGTTACAAGGTTACAACTTCAATTTATAGCGAGAACAGTCTATTGACTTTTTTGATTTGAACCAGTTAAATTTTTTTTTTTTTTGGGTCAATCACACATTGTGGTCCGGGTCTTTCTCTGTCCGTTTAACCAGTTAATTATGGACAACATACTTTGTGGATGAAAAATAAATATATAAAAAAAGTAACAAATAAATAACACACGGGATAAGAAATTAACCAAATCAGAATTGTAATAATTTCTAACTCTCCTACCTTCTTTTCTGAATGTACATTTAAGAATACATGCATGCATTTAACCAACTTATTCAAATGCCCAAATTATGCTCCGTATTGGAATATATGTCCTCAATTTCATCACAACACAAAGGTGAGGTTAAAAGTATGAGGTCACGATTCATGAACACCAAAACGTTCGTTGCGTATGCGTGATATCAAATCCTAATCAAAATAGAGAAAAAGAAGGCATCATATATATCATTTCCGTGGGCCATCAAACAAAGAAAACGCTCGGTACAAATTATATTTGACGTGATAATGAGATTTAATTAATACATGTATCAATCAAAAATATTGATATTCTTTTAAATTTTTAATCACGAAATGCAAAATGAATATTGAAAAATGAAATTAAAGTAGATTCACTAATATAGAAATGAATATTGGTGGCCGAAAAGAAAAGATGTATATTTTACAATAGACGCCTATGAACAAGTTATTAAATAGACGCGTATGAACAAGACGCTGAAAATATTATAATTGTAATGTAAATAAATATCATTGGATATAAAAATGTGATAATAAAGTATATACTTGATAGACATATAATTTATATTTCCTCACAACAAATTAAAGTTGCTGCAATTATCTTGAACTCTTTCTATCATGAAAAGGAGAAAGTGAAGAGTGTCTTGAATCAATGAACTTAATTGAGTCTTTAATTTGATACTCAATGGATCGGGTATGTATGAACATCAATCATTGATAAATCTTGATGGGCGGTTAATAAGATCAGTTTTCACATTCTTCAGGAAAACATTGTTCTTATTTGTTAGGGTAACATATTTGTTGGACAGCGGCTCGGAGAGTCAAGAGTATCCTGTCATCGAAATGTGGCACTGACTGTTATGTAATTAAAAAGAAATAAAATTGTGTCTTTGCTACTAGTTATAACTTTTAGTGTAGTGGTAAGCGCTTGAACCTTACAATTAGTATCAGCGTGTCACTGACTACTACGCAAGAATAACTACTAGATATAATTTTGGTATAGTGGTAAGTGTTTGATCCTAACAATTGGTATCATAGTTGGTCACAACTAGGAGGGAGATTATTGGAGGAGGCTTTGAGGATCGACTATTACACAAGTATAGAAAAATAAAGTTGCACATTTGTTACTAGCTATACCTTTTGATGTACGTAGTAATAAGCGCTTGATCCTAACAATATTTGTTTGAAATATATATATATATATATATATATATATATATATATATATATATATATATATATATATATATATATATATATTAAGGGAAAAGGGCCAAATTAGCCCCCTAAGTCGAGTGGATAGTGCAATTGGATCCTCTAAGTAAAAAAAGTTCAATTCATATCCCTTAAACCTATAAAAATGTTCAATTAAGTCCAAGTTGACTTATTTAGCAGGTTATTTCTTTAAAAAGTTGACACGTGTCTTTTTACATAATTTTTTAATTTTTTTTCAAAATATATTTATAAGAAATTACTAAAAAAAAAAAAAAAAAGAAGAGTACAACACTGGTTGTCCTCGTGGACAGCCGGTGCGGTCCAAGCCAGAGGGCGATGGCCGTCTAGAATGAGGGCGGCAGCCATGGCCGTGGCCGCCGCCCTAATTTCAGACGGCCATCGTCGTCTGGCTTGGACAGCACCGGCTGTCCAGCAAGGACAGCCAGTGCTGTACTCTTTTATTTTTTTTTTAATTTTATTTTCTTAATTTTTAATAAATATATTTTGAAAAAAAAAGATAAAAAATTATTAAAATGACACGTGTTAACTTTTTAAAGAAATAACATGCTAAATAAGTCAATTTGGACTTAATTAAACATTTTTATAGGTTTAAGGGATTTGAATGGAGCTTCTTTCACTTAGGGGACCCAATTGCACTATCCACTCGACTTAAGGGGCTAATTTGACATTTTTCCTATATTTATATAATGGTTGAGGAGGTTGGCAAATTATTCCATGGACCATGAATATCAGGTACATTTTTAATATATTGAAAGTACATTATTTTTGTACTGAAGGTACATTATTGTTGTACCGAATGTACATTATATAAAATAATGTACCCTTAGTATATTAAAAATGTATTTTTTATTTATGATCCATACAATTGTGTGGATCATGGTCCATGCAATAATGATTGGGATAAAAAGGAATCATATCAGACAGGGCCTTGGAATCCATTAATTGTGATGTCTAAAAACACTCAAGTTTTCCAAGTCAAACAGCGATAGATGCAATGCATTGGCATAAACTAGCAGAAAGATAAACAAAAAAGGGCAGAAGATTAAAGGTGCAAAACATTCTTTGCGTTTGGTTAAGTTTAAGCGGTCTTTAATTTGCCATCTTTCACAGTGCAGTCTTTTCATTACTAACAATTCAGTAAAGTGAAACCATACCATATATGTTTCTGTGGAATTAAATTTGATTATATTGTTGTCCAGCTTATCCAAGCCACGTGTTGATGGATGGTGGAGCAATATAATATATAGGCAATTGTTATACCATGGATCAAAACTCACCTTGTAAGGGGGACCCGGATCTAAAATATAAAATTTACATAATGAATGTTCACAATTTACATACTGAATGTTCAAGATAAATTGTGAACATTAAGTATGTAAATTGTGTATATAAATTATGAACATTCAGTATATAAATTGTGAACATTTAATATGTAAATTGTGTATTCTGAACTTGTAAAGTAGATCTTGATTCACAGAATAATTGGCCATATACAGGTTTACCTGCAAGGATTTTCTTTTTCTTTTAATGGATCACTCATTATATAAATTAAGATTAAGATTCCCACACGGATAAGGTTAGATACATACAAATTTATCATATTTTGATTCATTTGTAATGAGAATTATCGAAAATTTGTACGTAGCAATTTTAAAATATAATTTTTATTGGCTCTACCAACAATTTTATCAAGATCTAAGAGGCCATTTCTTAAAAAGAAAGATCAAAATTTCCCTAACATTTTAAAAAGCATAAAGATATTAGAGTTTTTCTTATATAGCATAGAAATTTTCTTATGTTCAGAAGGGGTTGTGCAAAATTTGAGGCTAAAAAGTTTGAACACATGTGCAGTCGGGCGCACCGAATATTTGTTCGAAACACAGTTAGGAGGAAGTGAATTGATTTTAAAGAAAGTGTTATTGTCGTATACCTCATTTGCCGTGACTAAAAAATATATTCGAGAATTTTTATAAATAAAATTTCCTTTCCTCTCCTTTAGCCATCGGATGTGCAAGAAGAAAGATGAATCATCTGGTGGATAGAGAGGAATTAAAGAGATTAATTTCATATATTTATCTATTTTTTAGTACATTCTAATCTAATGAGAGTCAAATTTATGAATGAACTTTTTTAATACACTCTAATATAATTTTAATATGATAGTCAAATTTACGATTTTTTTTTTTAATGAAAAGTAACAATGATGTCATCAGATTAGAAGGTGCTTAGTAGTGAAAAGTGGATTCTCTATTCTAAATAGTTAATTAGTTTAAAATAGTTAGTGAGTGGGCTGTGAAGAATCGATTCTCTATGGAGTTGATCAAAAACATTTTCATTATAATACTTTCATTGTTGTTCACGATACAGCATTTTCATACTTTGAGAACATTTTGTAAATTCTCTTTAATCTTTATCAACATATTTTTCTTTTTCTCTTTTAATAAATATAAGTAAAAATTAATCATTCATTAAAATATCTTTCATTGAATTATGCAATCTATTTTTCACTATCACGCTTAAAAAAATTTCAACACATGTAATCATCATTGGTAATATATATCAAGACTAATTTTACCACAAAAAAAAAAAGTATAAGTTAATTAATAGAAAAAAAAATATTATTTGTATTTGCAAGGGTAACTTAGTTGGTTTATGGATAGTAAATTATGGACAAGAATGCAAAATTAAGTCCTATCAGTCACTTTATGAGAGTTTTACCCTCTTGTGGGGGTGACTCCTTGTGAGCACCAGTAATTCGTCTTCCGACTTAATGGGCTACTGGGACATCGTGATTTATCCCTCAACAGTTCTGTCGGATCGGAGCGAGAGATTTTACTTTTTGTAGGCAAGACTAATTTTACAAGTAATGATCCCTCAGTTATCCTATTATGCATATTTCTCACGAAAATAAAGGAGATGGTGGGAAAATTGGCCTTCACTATCATGATGCCATGTTTGGATGGATAGAATCTGAAAGAAAGAAAAAGAAATGAGACAAAATAAGGAGGAAAAAGAAAATTGCGGAAAATTTTGGGCAAAGAGAATAGACGTACAAGAAATAAAATTCTGTCAATTTTCTTTCTCATATATTCTTTTTCTTTTTTTGGGTGAAATTATTGACAATGTGGTTGATGTGCAGTCCTTGCTGACCATAGAGGCGGCACTCCAAATTCATCTTCTTGACGCAAATGTACAAGCCATTAATGCACCTATGATCCACCAACATTTGATTCATTATTAATAGATGGAAATTTGGAAAGTGACATACTTAGTCAAAGTGGATTGTCAAATTGATAAGATCAATACGTTATAATCTTGTCAAAATATAGAATGGTGTTTTTCCAATGAAATTACTTAAAAATTGTATGTTAATAAGCGGTGGTTTTGAGGCGATGTGTTTAGTTGAGTTTAATTTTTATTTGAATCGTGTTAATGTGAATTTGAGTTTTATAAGTGAAATGTTTAATTTGATATATTATACACTTAACTAAAATAAAAAAATAATTGAAAAAGAAATTCATTCTTAAATGTATCCATTAAGCTGATAGAAGTTTGAAAAGTTTTAAGTAGCATTTGTTCCGGAGCAAATACCAATTTTGGTCCCACAACTATTAGTAAAAAGACAGTTTTTGTCCACATGTTTAATTCCTACTAATTTTTATTCACGATTATTGTTTTAGTACCAAGTTTAATCCATGACTATTATTTTAATACCAAAATTCATCACATCGGTCATCCATCTATTTAAGACATCCCGAAATCTAAAAATTTTAAGGGCGTTTTTGTATTTTTCAACTTAAGATTCCAATTTGAGCACAAATAAATGAATTTAAGCCCTAAGATTGATCTCAATTCGCAGTTCTCCTCCTCATCCTACCTTAATTTGAGGAAGAAAACTGCGAATTGGGATAGATCGATCTTAGGGTTTAAATCCCTTTATTCATGCTCAAATAGGGATCCTAATTTGAAAAGCACGAAACTACCCTTAATAATTTCATATTTCGGCATGTCTTTAACGAAGGGGTGACCGGCGTGATGAAATTTGGCACTAAAATAATAGTTGTGGATGAAAATTGGTATTAAAACAATAGTCGTGGATGAAATTTGCTAAGAATTAAACATGTGGACCAAAACTGTTATTTTGTTAATACTCGTATGACCAAAATTGGTATTTGCTCATTTGTTCCTGCCACAATTCAACTTATTAAAAAGTTTGAATTATGTAGCATAAAAACTCTCTTTGGTATATAAGGAAGTTGCAAATTAAAAGTTCAAAATGAGCTTCAAAAGCTTAAACTTGAGTCCACTAAATGTTCTTTACTTTAGCATTTTCTGTCGCCAACGTGTTAACATATATGCGATGGATTTGATTCCGTCATCTCATTCTGTAGCAAAAATAAAATGTACTTCAAAAATTAAATATTTTCGCAATGGAAAAAATACCCGTCACAATTTCTGTCGTCAGCCTCCATCGTTAATTCCTTGGCGCAAAGATTACGTAGAAATATTTCCCACTCTGTGCCAAATATATTTACTGAATTCATTCTCGTCACGAATTCTATCGCAAATCGTGACGAAACATCAGCTGTTGCCTTTTCTGTCTCCATTATGGTGACAGAACTTAATTTTGTCTCAAAATCCGTCTAAAATGTGGGTGCCAAAGTTTCCCGAGTTTTTTTTTCTCACTTTGCGCCAAAAAAATCGCCACAGAATTGAATTCCGTCACCATTTTCGATGCAAAAAAAAAAAAAAAAAAAAAAAAAAACGCAACGAATCGACAACGAATTATGTTCCATCACGATGTTTTCGTCGCGATTCGTGATTTTTCTTGTAGTGGTAAATTTAATTTAGTATTATTTATGGACATTAATGTTTATGTTTATGGATATATTGAACAAATATTATGAACATAATACATGATGAATGTTATAAAACATGATGCATCAGTAATATAATGTTAATGTACATTAAATTTTATTTTTATGAACATATAGAAGAACATTATGAACCTACTATAAATTGAATGAAAAAATATGATGTACATTTAGTTTATTATTTATAGACATTAAGATTTATATTTACAAACATTATATTATAAATATAATATAAAATGAAGTTATTAAATATGAGGCAGTCGTCCTTGACACTTATACAAAACAATTTCATTTTGAAGCATGGTCTATGATATAATTTTCCTACAATTTATAATGCATTTATTTGAATAAATAAAGTTTCGTTTTTTAACAACATTAGCAGCAACAAAGAAAGACTACGAGTGGTCTAATGGTATCCGGGTTGGACTTCCATTTGGAAGGTTACGAGTTCGAGCCTCAGCATACTACAATGTAATAGGGCCAGTAACATCTCAAAAAAAAATAATAATAATAATAATAAAAAAATAAAAAAAAAAAAAGACTACCAACAAAACACAAGCAAACTAAGATCTCACTCTATCGGACCCCAGCCCATGGCATCCAAACTTAGAAGTATTTTCATTTTATTGACGTCCCTCTGACTACTTTAGTTTCACCTTTCTTATGAATGAGCCTTAGATAAGCGAATAAGTTGATTAGATTATGGCCATGATACACCCATAATTGTATATATATATCATAACAATTGAATTTAATTGTGTAGCATAATAATCTTGCTACCATATCTATTAATATCTCTCTAACCATTCTATCTATTATTTAATGCATGTATTTGCTTAATTTTTTTCGGCGCCCTTAAAAAACACCTTGTCCTCAAGCTGGTGTAACTTAAAATGTAAGTGATCTTTTGAAGCATTACCCAATATAAATATTCAATTAAAAGTTTTGGCTGAAATATGTCTAGGAGTTTGTGATGCATAACACACATCAATTGATGATCTTGTAAAAATATCTAATGGCCTCCCAATTTAAATATCAAGTTTAAATCTATAATGGCCTCCCAATTTAAATATCAAGTTTAAATCTCTAATGGATAACGCTGGAAATTATGAAATTTCCGACCACCTGAAAGTGATCTTAAATCAAGTCAACAGTCTTGTTCCGACCATTTTTGATATCAGAAAAAACCTTTGTTGCTATTTCCGACCACTTTTTGCTTTCAACTTGATTTAAGATTACTTTCAGGTGGTCGGAAATTTCATAATTTCCAGCAGTGTAACTTCAACTGAGTTGATCAGACAATATAATTGATTTGGTAACCATAAGTTTTTAAATTTGACTCATATGGGAGCTACCTATAAGATCAAATCAGAACTGGCATGGCGCCTGGATAAAATATTGTTGATCAATGTTCATACAATAAGGGGAAAAGAGGGAAAAAAAATTGCAGTGTTATTTTCATAATTATAAAAAAAAAAATTAAAAATTTATAATATTTATAAAATTGCCTACAAAGTTCTCATTTATTTTCTAACCGTTGGTCAAATCAAGTAGACATATTATATTATTTTGCACTTTTTAGATGAATCGTTGTTCTTACTTAAATTTGTCCCTATATGTGTGTTTGTGTGTGAAACAAAAAAATAAAATAAAATAAAATAAAATCTTCACGTATTGTTTGGTTCATTTAAAAAAAAAAAAAAAACTATCATTTAAATTTTTAATTGAGATATATGTAATTAGCATATACTTTAATTATTCAAACTTAACAAAGATTTTATTATAAGGAGTCATGATAAATGACATTTTCATTTATTTATTTATATGCATTTGTTTGTGTGTGTGTGTATATATATATATTGTCTCACTCACAAATGCACAATTGTAGAAAGTAAGCAATTGGAGATGAGAAGAGAATGATTAGCATTATATTTCCACGTTTCGGCACCTGGTTTCCGAGAATGTCATTGTACATATATATATGTTAATTGGGACTTTGGAGCTTATCTGAGACAACATGCGGTAATTCCACCCACTGTTTTTGACTAAATTAAGATCTTGTCTTGTACTAAACCTAATTAAATTACTAATATAATGAGGCCTCAACACATACATACATACATTTCTTAATACCAACAAACCACTTTCTTCCCTACTTAGTCCACCTTCACAAATGGCGTGGAACTAGCTAGCTAGGAAAATTAATGGATAGATGCATGCATGGGACAAAATTAACACCGCCCAATAAGTTCTTAAATTTCTTCACGCCACTTTAAGGAAGACTAAATGTCCGGCACGAATTAATAATAAGGTGCTACAAATTAACATAAGACGATGATATTCATATGGATATATATGGAGTTTGTTTTACCGGAGTGGAAGCTACTAGCTAGCAATAATTAAGAATTAATGACTATGATGATGTTGTTTTAGCGGAGACAAATGTTGAGCAACTAGTGGGTTATTATTGCTTTTGAATTTGAATTTGAATTTGATGAGACATATATGCAATGCATGCATAATGTTAATTATTATTTCATGCATGCATGATTATAGCCGGGCGGCGGCTTAGCTTGGTAAAATGCATGGTTTGGGAAATCTCCACGTTTGGGGTTCTTCCCTAATAGCAACACGTCAATTCATTATGGGTGGTTTCGAGAAAAATCTAGTGTATTCTCAACAACTAATACATACATATTTTTGAAACTTAGTACTAGTGGATGGTGATATTTAGAATTGCGTAGAAAGTTGAAAGTGAAGGTGGTACCACAAAGTAACGAAAAAGAAAGGGAAGTTACGTTGTTGGTCCAATAAGGCAGGGAGGGTTCATGAACTTGCAAACATTTCTACTTATCTTCTTCTCATCTGCTGTTCAATTTGAAAACAATAGATCCATCGGATAATATAATGATATTTGCATTTTAGTATGAACGCTTTCTACTTTCTTAATGATTCTTGACTTTAACATGGCACTTGTGCGATCCATAAATAGTAACATATATTCAATAAGTGTATATATATATATATATATATATATATATATATATATATAATTCCATACAAGCATCACTTGTCAAACTTCAAAAATACTATATATGGTGATACAAAGAGAATCATACTAAAAAGTCATAGAGACAAATTAATTTGTGGGTGTTTATACGCAAGGGACACAAATTTTAATTAAATGTAGCCAGCACAACAAATAATGTATTTGGATGCACACAAGTATTGAAATCTCCACATACTAAACTATTGCACTAAACATAATATTAGTAAATGGCTAAATGCAGATTATGTGTGTTGCTTCATATTCCTAAAGATAATATATTTCTTGGTAAGTGCAGGATAAGTTTTCATAATGTTTAAGTATAGTTTTATTAGTATATAAAGTTTATATATTTAAAAACTATACGGAAAAGAGTCAAATATGCTCTCAAACTTTAACTTAAAAGTCAATTAGGCCCCTAAACTTTTTAAAGATGCAATTACACTCAACAACAATTTATTTAGGTGCAATGAAGCCCAAAAACAAGTTAATGACCTGTTATCACAGGTCATTAAGGTTCAGGCCACCTTCTGACGAAATTTCTGGAAAAAAAAAATGACTGGTGAAATTTCTGGCAAAAAAGTGACCGCCGGCGACCGTTCGTCAGTCGCCGGTCACTTTTTTTTTTGCCAGAAATTTCGCCGGTCACATTTTTTTTTGCCAGAAATTTCGCCGATCACTTTTTTTTTTTTTTTTTTTTTTTTTTTGCCGGAAGGTGGCTTGAACCCTAATGACCTGTGATAGAAGGTCATTAATTTGTTTTTGGGTTTCATTGCACTTAAATGAATTGTTGATGGGTGTAATTGCACCTTAAAAAAGTTTAGGGGTCTAATTGACTTTTAAGCTAAAGTTTGAGGGCCTATTTGACCCTTTTCCCAAAACTATATTAAAAGTACTATTAAACACAAAACAATCAAATTTTTAAAAAATTAAAAATACTTTAAAAAAAAAGTAAAGAAGAAAAAATTTGTTTTACCAATGAATAGTAAACATAACATGTAAAATGAGCCAAAGAGAACAACTAAATATACATCATATGTATTTCTTTTCACTTTATAGTATGTTCATAATATTGTTTCTATAGCTTCATAAAAACAAAATTTAATGTACATAAACTAAAATAATGATTTTATTTACATATAGATTTAATTTTAAAAAATAAAAAAAAATATCAATATGGGTGTCATTTAAAAAAGTAAATTTCTAAAAAATCTAGTGTACCTTTTTTGTCAAAATTTAATATTAACTATTTGCAATTTTGTCGAGGCCGGGGTGCATGTACAAAACTGATAGGTGCTTAATATAATTGTGTTACTTTTGTTATGCATTAAGTAACCAATTATGAGATAAAGTGTGTGAGATGAGCTAATTGAGAGCATTATTTTGTTTTGAAGGTAAAAAAAAAAGAAAATTCAAGGATAAATTGGAAAAAATGAGCAAAAATAGGATCGAAGCCAAAGACACTGTCACGCAACATTGTCATGCACGTGACAAGGCTCATGAGGAAGATTTTAGAAAGTCATCTCTGATATCACAAGCCTCATCACAGTGTGACGAGGCTCTTGAGGTAATCATCTGCAAGGCACATTTTGCTACTACGAGCAATATCACGATGTGACGAGGTTTGTGAGGTATACTTTTGCGAGGGGTGTTCTGCATTCACGAGAAACCATCATGACTGAGGAGGTTCATGATGCACAAGTATCTGAAAGTCAATCAAGGCAGTCACGAGGCATGTCACGACGTGACATGCCTCGTGACGCAATGCATTTCGAAAGCATAAATGTGAGAAATCAAATTTTATTTAAGGACTTTTGGATGTTTGCACTTAGTTAGTTACTTTCTTTTGGAGAATTCAACTTCCATACTGAGTCAATCTTTCTAACTCTTAGAACTCCAGATAGAAAATGTACTACATTTTTCCTTTCGAATATAAGCATTAGTTAGATTCAAGTTTCATTTATACTTTGGAAGCAAGGATTGAAGACTTTGCTTTGTAATTTCATCTCCAAATAGATAAGTCAATTTCAATTTCATTTCGTTTCACTTTTGCTTATTGTCTTGTTGATTTGATTTCCTTCTTTGTGATTGCTATGGACTGTTCTTTTGATCTTGAATCTATTGTCACTTATATTATAATCATGTGTGAGTAATTCCCTTAGGAGGGAGATATGGATGTAGATTAGGTTAATGGATATATGACCTTGAATTGATTGAGTAGGAGATATGAGATTTGGCTTTGATGATGTTAATTAACATGATTGAGTTTTGATTAGGAAGTGATTACCTAATGTAGACTCAAGGGGTTAATTAACCTTACATCACCTTTTAGAAAAGGGAGTATGAGATGTCAAAAACAATGTGTTTGGTTAAATGCCTCTTAGAGGCTCATGGGTCATGTGAATGTCCTTATGTGTTCTAAGAGTGTGGAATAACCTTGATAAAGGCTTCCTCCCAATTAATGGCATATGCCATCAAGTCAATTGATTTTCACTCTTGATCTGATTTGGAAACATTACCATGACCTGGCCTAATCCAATTTCCTATTCTCATCTGCCTTTTACATACTTGTTATTCACTTAACATTTACTTGTTTTACTTGTTGCCCATGAAATTGATAGTACTTTGTGCTTGAGAACACATAAGCTTGCATTTATCCCGAATCCTTTGAGAATGACAAATCTCACACTATCACTCCTTCGATCAATAATCTAATTTGACAAACTCAGTATGTGCTTGTTGATTAAGGTCTGGATCTCTGTCACTACTGGAAATTATGGAATTTACGATCACCTGAAAGTGATCTTAAATCAAGTCGAAAGCAAAATGTGGTCGGAAATAGCAACAAAGGTTTTTCCGAATACCAAAAGTGGTCGGAACAAGACTTTCGACTTGATTTAAGATCACTTTCAGGTGGTCGGAAATTCCATAATTTCCAGCAGTGTCTAGTCCCTAAAGATATCAAAACAACAATTCTATGATGATTCTAAGGTTGCCTTTTGATAAGAAAAATAGCTATTGAGATTTCATAGCTATCAATTTAATGAAGTTAGAAAAAATGGTGATTAGTCACTAGTAAATTGCTATAACAAACCTACTTAATTAGTTACCATTTTCTTAAAAACTTGAAACACATCTAAAGATTCAACTTACCCTCCCCTCCCCTAGGAGCGTTATGCCATGGAACCGTGTTCACCATTTATGGTGAACACGGTTCCAACGGTGTTAGTACACCGTTATTTTTTTTTTCTTTCTTAATTAATTGCGTGACTTTTCTTCTTCATTTTCACATTTTGCGGTTTTACTTTAATTTGAGGTGAACAATGATTTCGGACATTCATAAATTATGAATTCATGCCTGCACATTCACTTTGGAACCATGCCTATACATTCCCGTCCGAAATCACGGACATTCATAAATTATGAATCCATGCCTGCACATTCACTTTGGAACCATGCCTACACATTCACTTTGGAACTATGAGATTATGAATTTTCTGTTATAAGATTATGAATTTTCAGTTATGAGATTATGAATTTTCTGTTATGCGATTATGAATTTTCTGTTATGCGATTATGAATTTTATGAAAATTCATAATCTCATAACAGAAAATTCATAATTTGATCAACGCGCGCCGTAACTCCACATCCGCAATTTTTTTTTTTTTTTGCCTAAAAACGACATCGTTTGGCCTTGTGTTCACCATTCACGGTGAACACATTTCCAGGACATAATTTGCCCCTCCCCTAGCCCTCTAGGCTTTTAGTTTGCTGAAAACCAACAATATGATATTTCTAGGGTAATAGATTGTTGATTAAAACTACAAATAGTAATTATTTGTTGGTTTTAATATTGGGCACTTAGCAAGAATCCATTGTGCATTTTTGTCAGAGTATGTGGAGATAATCTAATTTGAAAGATTCTATATGTACATATTGGTTAGGTTTGGTCTCTCTACTCCCTAAACATTAATTTTAGGAGTTTTTTAGGATTGTATTTTGATAAAGAAAGTAACCTACTTAGGAACCATTAGTTACCTCTACATCAATACTCATTACTTGTATGGCTTACTACATATATTTGATTTTTGTATTCTCTTTGTATTTGTGAATTGTTCTCCTTTAAATTCTATAGTTTCTATTGAAAATGCACTTAAATTTTAATTTTGGTGTTTTAATGACAACCAATGGTTAAGCTCTAGATTTTAGTATAACATTTAAGCATGAAGAGTGATATTGAGCCACCAATAGTTATCTGATCATGTTGCATGACATGCCATCCATACCAACTAATCAAATAATGACACATTAGCCTACTACTTAACTGTCATCATACCATCTGCAAACTCCTTTTAATATATATATATATATATATATATATATATATATATATATATATATATAGGTTTAAGTTCCAGTGCGGGGAATGGTTCCCGTGCGGTTGTACAGGTGATTAATGTGCGTGAGTTTTGTACTTAATGTGTGTGAATCTTGTGTTTAAGGTGCGTGAGGTTTGTGCTTAATGTGCGTGAGTATGTAGTGCTTAATGTGCGTGAGTTTTGTACTTAAAGTGTGTGAGTCTTGTGCCTAAGGTGCATGAGTTGTGTGCTTAATGTGCGCGAGTGTGTACTTAATGTGAGTTGTTGTTGAAACTTTAAAGTGCATGAATTTTGTGCTTAATGTGCGTAGGTTTTGTGCTTAAGGTGCGTGAGTCTTGTGCTTAAGGTGCATGAGTTTTGTACTTAATGTGCGTGAGTGTGTACTTAATGTGAGTTGTTGTTAAAACTTAAGGTGCGTGTGTTTTTGTGCTTAAGGTGCGTGAATTTTGTGCTTAAGGTGCGTGAGGGTTGTGCTTAAGATGCATGAGTTTACTGCTTAAGGTGTGTGAGTTTGTGTTCTGAATGTAATTTGTTTGTGCGTTTAATGTGCGTCTGTTGTGTACTTAAAGTGCGCTAGTGTAATGCTTAATGTGAGTCCGTCCGCACAATCGCACGGAAAGCACCACTCGCACCTGATCCCTTCCCTATATATATATATATATATATATATATATATATATATATATATATATATAATCATTTCCCCACCATTTTGGTGACAAACTATTACATAGATTAGAGCCTCTCAACCCCCAAATCTGAGCTCCCAACCCCCATTGTATATGTTCTTAATAAATAACATACATCAGTTATACTAATAATATTCATCTTCCACTCTACTATTCGATGTACTATTTTGACTTATCAGTTTTCTAACCAAATCAACACCCCTTTAGACCTGGTTGACTGCGTCATTAACCCCAATTTTCTCTTCTTCCTTGTTTTATTTTTATGTTTTTTTGCGTCATTTTACCCCCTTTTCCTAGTTTTTTTGGCTCCGTTTCTCTTCTTCCCTGTTTTATTTTTATGTTTTTTTTGCGTCATTTTACCCCCTTTTCCTAGTTTTTTTGGCTCCGTTTCTCTTCTTCCTTGTTTTATTTTTATGTTTTTTTTTTTGCGTCATTTTACCCCCTTTTCCTAGTTTTTTGGCTCCGTTTCTCTTCTTCCTTGTTTTTTTTTTTTTATGTTTTTTTTTTTTGCGTCATTTTACCCCCTTTTCCTAGTTTTTTGGCTCCGTTTCTCTTCTTCCTTGTTTTTTTTTATGTTTTTTTTTTTTTGCGTCATTTTACCCCCTTTTCCTAGTTTTTTGGCTCCGTTTCTCTTCTTCCTTCATTTCCGGGTTTTTTTTTCTTTTCTTTTTCTTTTTTTTTTTTCCGTATTCATTTCCGTTTTCTACTTCCCCACCCCCGGAGCATTGCCCCCCCCCCCCCCCCCTCCTCCCTTTAACTCAATCGTTATGCTTAGCACGTGCTCACCGCACAAATCTATATCCATAATTTCTATACGGTAGATTTATATATAATTTCTATACTATATATTTATAATTTCTAGACTCTCGGTGAGCTAAAATTTATACTTTAGATTCATAATTTATAACCACTAATCTATATCAATAATTTCTATACTGTAAATCCATAATTTCGAGACTCGCGGTGATATAAAAATTATATTTTAGATTCATAATTTTAGCTCACCGAGAGTATAGAAATTATGGATATACAGTATAGAAATTATAGATATAGATTCGTGTGCACCACGTGCATGGTGAGCACGTGCTCACAGCATAATTTGCCCCTTTAAATCTCTCTCTCTCTTGTTATTGTTTTCAATTTAGTTTTTTTTTTTAACTTTTTTTTGGGGGTAGTTTGAGGAGATGATAACAAATTAACAATGGGTTGCTTCGTGTAAAATTGTATAGTGATCGAGCTTATTTTAAACTTGTATTAATTTATTAAACATAATTAATAGTTTATTAATCAGTGTTTAGACGCGATTTTTAAAACAATAATTTTATTATATAATATAAAGGTTATTGAAGGCTAAGGCTTGGTGGTCTTAAGCATCTTATTTTTTTTGAGAGGTCTAGGAGATCACTAGGAATAACAACTATATATCTCTTTTCACTTCCACTGAACATTTTTAGGCTTTATCCTTGATGATATAATTTTACTATTGTTGATTGACACTACTATAAAAAAGGACTTTAGTGTCAGTTTTTTGACCTCATTTAATTTTAATTTTTAGAATTGTATTTTGATAAAGAAAGTAACCTACTTAGAAACCAATAGTTACCTCTACATCAATACTCATTGCTTGTATGGCTTACTACACATATTTGATTTTTGTATTCTCTTTGTATTTGTGAATTGTTCTCCTCTAAATTCTATAGTTTCTATTGAAAATGCACTTAAATTTTAATTTTGGTGTTTTAATGACCACCAACAGTTAGGCTCTAGATTTTAGTATAACATTTAAGCATGTAAAGTGATATTGAGCCACCAATAGTTATCTGATCATGTTACATGACATGCCATCGATGCCAACTAATCAAATAATGGCACATTAGCCTACTACTTAACTGTCATCATACCATCTGCAAACTCCTTTTATAGGGAAGGGATCAGGTGCGGGATTCACTTCCCGTGCGGTTGTGCGGCTGCACGTACATTAAACATTAAACTGACGCACTTTAAGTACACAAGACACGCACATTAAGCACACAAACAAAACACCTTAAGCACAAAACACACGCACCTTAAGTTTTCAACAACTACTCACATTAAGCACAAACTCACATACCTTAAGCACAAAACCCACACACCTTAAAGTTTTCAACAACTACTCACATTAAACACAAACTTACGCACCTTAAACACAATACTCACGCACCTTAAGCACAAGACTCACGCACCTTAAGCACAAAACTCATGCACCTTAACTACATACCACGCACCTTAAGTACAAACTCACGCACCTTAGGCACAATATTCACACACCATAAGTACAAAAGTCACACACATCTGCACAGGAAACCTTCACCCGCTCGCACTGGAACTTTTATATATATATATATATATATATATATATATATATATATATAACCATTTCCCCACCATTTTGGTGACAAACTATTACATAGATTACAACCTCTCAACCCCCAATTCTGAGCTCCCAACCCCCATTGTATATGTTCTTAATAAATAACATACATCAGTTATACTAATAATATTCATATTCCACTCTACTATTCGATGTACTATTTTGACTTATCAGTTTTCTAACCAAATCAACACCCCTTTAGACCTGCTTGACTGCGTCATTAACCCCAATTTTCTCTTCTTCCTTGTTTTATTTTTATGTCTTTTTGCGTCATTTTAGCCCCTTTTCCTAGTTTTTTGGCTCCGTTTCTCTTCTTCCTTCATTTCCGGGTTTTTTTTTCTTTTCTTTTTCTTTTTTTTCCGTATTCATTTCCGTTTTCTACTTCCCCACCCCAGAGCATTGCCCCCCCCCCCCCCCCCCCCCTCCCACCTTTAACTCAATCGTTTTGATGTGAGCACGTGCTCACCTTGCATGATGCGCACAAATCTATAACCATAATTTATATACTGTAGATTCATAATTTCGGTATTGTATACCCATAATTTAGAGACTCGCAGTGAGCTAAAAATTATACTTTAGATTCATAACTTTAGCTCACCGAGAGTCTAAAAAATTATGAATATAGATTCGTGCACACCACGTGCATGGTATGCGCGTGCACACATCATAATTTGCCCCTTTAACTCTCTCTCTCTCTCTCTTCGTTATTGTTTTCATTTTTTTTTTGGTACTTTTTTTGGGGTATTTTGAGGAGATGATAACAATGGATTGCTTCGTGTAAAATTGTATAGTGTTCGAGCTTATTTTAAACTTGTATTAATTTATTAAACACAATTAATAATTTATTAATTGGTGTTTAGGTGCGATTTTTAAAACAATAATTTTATTATATATAAAGGTTATTGAAGGTTAAGGCTCGGTGGTCTTAAACATCTTATTTTTTGGGAGGTCTAGGAGACTAGGAATAGCAACTATGTCTTTTCACTTCCACTGAACTTTTTTTAGGCTTCGCCCTTGATGATATAATGTAATGATACAGTGGAATTTAATTTTACTACTGTTGATTGAAATGGGGTGTGTTTGGTTCACGAGTTTACACACTATGAATGAGAATCAAAATCATAGTTATTGTTTGGTTGACAGCTTGTTAAAGCACAACAATTGAATTTGATTACTTTTCAATTAAAAACATTATTTCTTAATTAAAAACGGGTATCATTCCATCTTATCTCTCCTTATTTGTCGCTTGCCGATCTGTTGCCTCCTCACTACACATCCCTCAGATTTTTGTTTTGATTTTTTGTTCATTTGGTGCTTTGAGTTTATGATTAATTGCTTTGATTTTTTGTTTTTAATTTGTATTTTTAAAACTTTTATTCCCATTATATATAGGCTCATACATAACCAAATAATATTAATATTTGTAATCATTCTACTTACACCTTACTACCAAACATGTAAAATATTTTCACCAAAACTCATTACTATTACCTAGTATTTAATTCTCGTTCTGATTCTGATTTTCATGTGCGAACCAAACACCCTGGATGAGTTTTGGATGTATGTTGTAATGAGGCAAACACAGTTGATGAGAGTACTTGAAAAGGGGTTTGTCACTTTTGTGCATTAGTGAATGGTGAATTAAAAGAGTGAGAAATAAAGTGGGGAAGAAAATGAATTGAAGGGGGTCCGGTCCCTTAGAATGAACATGAATTAAAGAGGTAAATGTACGTCAAACAGACAGTCCATGTGAGTGACAGGGAGATGTAAGCAGGTTCAATTCTTGGCATGGATTTGAATACAGTTTTTTTTTTTTTTTTTTTTTTTTTTTTTTTTTTTTTTTTTGAGAAAGGATTTGAATACAGTTAAGTTGTTGAATGTAGACGTTTTTCACTTGTATCCCACTTTTTATGTTTGTGCTATTCAATTCCATTCTCCCATCACTTATACTGCACTCATGCTGCACGCCACCACTGCCATTCACGGATTTAGTAACTTCATGTACATTAAGGAGATAAAAGAGAAATAAATCAAATGGTGAAAGTTTGTTATTAGTTTTGATCAACTAAAATTTTTGAAGAGTAATAATTTTAATAGAAACGTTAATAGAGGAATTGAAAGTGTCACAAGCCCACTTTATTAAGTCCCCTATTATGCTAGGAAACCAAAAGTGCAAGTTTATTTAAAATATATAAATTGAAAATAAAATTAAACTAGCCCCTCCATTCAAATTATATATGGATTTAAGTGGAGTAATTTAAATTTGATTGGTCAAGCACCTTATGCTCAGATGACATGTAGTGACTCTCCTATATGGGAGGTCATGAGATCGAGCCTCAGTGGAGGCGGTGTTGACTCTTTGGGGCTTGATGGCTGGCCCAAAGGTCTAAGACTAATTTTAGAGCGCTAAAAGCATTAAGGTGAAATTGGACTGAGTAATAATAAGAAATTTCGGACCAAAGTGAAAGGAGGTATGAAATTTAGGGTTCAAATGTAGGATGGCATAAAATTCGAGATCCATGGTGAAAATAAGGGAGACGAGAGGGGATAGGGCGGTTTGGTGGATGGTAGCCGACAATTAAGAGCAATGACGGGTGCGATGTCGCCTGCTCAGACAATAACTTGGCAATTGGCAATTATTGGGGTACGGTGAAGAGATGACGCCTGCTCAGACAATAACTTGGCAATTGGTGACGGGTGCGATGTCGTCTGCTCAGACAATAACTTGGCAATTGGCAATTATTGGGGTACAGTGAGGAGATGATTGAGGGGTGGTACAAGTGTCTTGGCGATTATTGGGGTATGGTGAGGAGATTATTGAGGGGTGGTACAAGTGTTTGAAGATGACGGCCTTGAAGCCGACAATTAAGAGAAATGACGGGTGCGATGTCGCCTGCTCAGACAATTAAGAGCAATGACGGGGGGCATTAACTTGGCGATTATTGGGGTACAGTGAAGAGATGATTGAGGGGTGGTACAAGTGTTTGAAGATGGCGGCCTTGAAGCCGACAATTAAGAGCAAGGCCTTGAAGCCGACAATTAAGAGCAATGATGGGTGCGATGTCGCCTGCTCAGACAATTAAGAGCAACATGACGGCAGGCATTAACTTGGCGATTATTGGGGTACGGTGAGGAGATGACTGAGGGGTGGTACAAGTGTCTGAAGAATGACGGTGATTAAGGGGTGGTACAAGTGTCTGAAGATGACAGCCTTGAAGCTGACAATTAAGAACAATGACGGGGGAGGAGATGATTGAGGGGTGGTACAAGTGTCTGAAGATGATCGTAGGAGGTCTGTTTTATGCCAACATCATAATTTTCTAAAGAGTTAATTACGGAAATGGTCCCTTGACTATAGTGAAATTACCAATTTGGTCCTTGACTATTTTTTTTAACCAATTAAGTCCTTCAACTTTAAAAATCTTAACCAATTTGATCCTCCGTTTGTTTGACCGTTAGTCAACCGTTAACTTGGGACCAAATTGATAATTTTTCTATAGTCAAAGGACCATTTTGGTAATTAACTTTAGGGGTGGGCAATTCTAGTTTCTCGAACTGAACCGTATCAAACCGAACCGAACTAATTTGGTTCGGTAATATACCGAACAACCGAACGGTATTGGATTCTTGTATACCGAACGGTTCAATAAAAAATCGATCTGAATTTTTCGATAAAAAATTGAACTGAACCGAATACCGTTTGATTTTTTTATAAAAAATATAATAATAATAATAATAATAATAATAATAATAATAAATAAATAAATAAACAAAAAGTAAATTCAAGTCCCATACTGCTTGCTCTGCCGTTCAGCTCATATTCTCACGGGTATCTCTCGTAAATGTTTTATTTGATTTCTTTATGGTGTGTTATCAAAAGTTATATATTATGTGTTATGGTGTTTACATAGTCATATCTAAAGTCTAATATATAACAAAATAGCAATCCAAAGTTCAAACGGTATTCGGTTCGGTTCGATTTTTACCGAACAAATTCAGTTCGGTTCGAGACTCGAACCGTTCGGTATACAAGAATCTATTACCGTTCGGTTGTTCGGTATATTACCGAATCTAACTAGTTTGGTATGGTTCGGTTCGAGAAAAGTGAACCGAATTGCCCACCCTTAAAGTAAATTACCAAAATGGTCCCTTGACTATAGCAAATTACCAATTTGGTCCGAAGTTAACAGTTGACTAACGGTCAAACAAACAGAGGACCAAATTGGTTAAGATTTTTAAAATTGAGGGACTTAATTGGTCAAAAAAATAGTCAAGGATCAAATTAGTAATTCCGCTATAGTCAATGAACCATTTCGATAATTAACTCTTTTCTAAACGAGCATTTGACTTCAATTGGTTCCCACTAGACTTTCTTCTATTCTAGGCAGCTAGCCTAGTTGGTTTGAGTACTATAATAGTTCTCGATAGCCTTAAATGCATCTTGGGCTTGGGCTCCAACTCAGTTCCTAGTATCACTTTTATTGCTAACAAAAAAGACATTCGCATGCAACCCAACATCTTATTAATTTAATATTTGTTTATTGTTGCCTCCGGAGCTTAGCATAGTCGTTTGTTGTCTAGGATCACCTAAGTTTATATATATTTTAATAAATTTTAAATAATTTTTTGAAAACGATTTTAATAAATTTTAATAATACATTTATTTAAAAAAAAAAAAAAAAAAAAAAACAACGGGGTGGCCCTCCCCCCTTCCCCCCTCTTCCTATGTCTCTGCCGGAGACGAAGGAAGGGGGAAGGGGGTGGCCGTCGTTTTATTTATTTATTCTTTTTTAATTTTTTTAAATTTATTATTAAAATTTATTAAAAATATTTAAAAATAATTAAAAATGCCAACTCAGCAACCACGTAAGCAGGTAACCTGTTAAAATTGATGGTAACTTGTTATCCGGTGAAATTGCATACATTTAGAGTGTTTTGTGGTCTAATTGCACGTTTTTTGAGTGTTCAGTGACCTAATTGCACTTTTTTTTGTTCAGTTGCCTAATTGCATTTTCAGGTTACGTTCAGTGGCCAATTTGAACCTTATTCCTATTTTTTCAAACTTTGCAAATGTAAGTCAGTTCAATTAGTTGTTTTTTTTTTTTATATTAGTTTTTCTCCAGTTATGTTATTAACGTAAATCAATTTTTTTTTGGGCTCATAATATTTAAATAATTTCTATAACTTTATATTAGTAAATTCTTATAATTTATGGTATTTTATAAAATTTGTTTCCAGCATTTATACTACAAAACTTTTAAATGAATGCAATAACACTTATATTTGTCATTAGTAGAATGCTAAAATCATAATACTTATATATTTTACCTTTCACATTTTTAAACTTTGAAAATCAACATCATTTATGTAGGGATAAATTTATATATAGTAATAATAATGCCACAATTATTTTTAAAAGTTAGATCAAGTAAACAAATTGACATGCAACAATGATTCAATGAGTATATGTATTATAATTAAACACAAATGGTGAATTTTACAAATAAAAAATGCATGCACTCTTATAACAATTTTGATAGTATACCTAAAAGATAGTTGCAAATTCTTGATTTGTTAATTAAATACAATTACATCTCACCTACATTAGAAAATTGATAACAGAACATCTAAAAATATCATAATGAAATATTAATGTGCACAATGATCTTTAGCGTACGAGAATTGAATAACTACCATTATTTGTAAAATGATATTCTTGTTGTTGCTCGTTGATTTTAGTCCACTAGCCAAATAAATAAACATAGCTTCTTGGACTTATAGTCGTCAACACTAACAAATTTTTGAGTTCGTATTCTTGGATTGAGGGCAATTTATATCATGGACCAAGGTTCACATAACATTATAGACCATGGATTGAAACAACGGGGTACAAAATTCAAATTCGTAAGGTACAAAATTTCATAACACGACATATACACATGTTATATGTTTACTTATTTTTTAAATCTGATTTAGATACAAAATTTGTATTTGTAGGCACAAAATTGTACAACACAAGACACAAAAATTCATAAGATATGTTGCTTCAACTTTTGCAAGAAGATGAACTATCAAAGTCCGTAAGGTCATGTAGAGTGGAAGCAGATATTCTTACGGCAAATTATGCGTGCATCCGTGTGCACCATGCATGGTGCACACGGATGCAAAAACGACGTCGTTTTGACTAAAAACGCGCGTCCACTTAAAAAAAACTCAAAAATCCAGAATTAATGAACTAAAAATTCATAATGAATGAATTAAAAATTCATAATGAATGAAGTAAATATCCATAATGAATGAACTAAATATCCAGCATGAATGAAAAAAAAAAAAAATCAGTTTCGATTTTCGTCTAAAAATCCAGAATCAATAAACTAAAAATCCTGAATAAATAAACTAAAAATCCAGAATGAATGAACAACATAATGCTGTTGAGGGGAATCGAAACTGAATATTTTTTTAAAAAGTGGAACGCGCGTTTTTAGTCAAAACGACATCGTTTTTGCATCCGTATGCACCATGCATAGTGCACACGGATGCACAGCATAATGATTGATATTCTTACTGCATGGACCAATTTTTTGGATTTGCTATGCAGATTTTTTTTTTGTTGTTGATTAAATTTGTATTACTGAAAATTTTCTTCTAAGAAGTTGTAGTCATGAAAAAGACTAAAAGAGTATCCACTACATTTTCGATTTAACTAATACTTAAGACTACTTATAAGTGATCAGACTCTGGGCTAATTTTCACGAATTTCACAACTTTTTTAATAAGAATCTACAATGCAATGTGAAACTTGATTCATGGTAAAATAATTGGACCGTGGTGGCATCAGATGGCAAAATAATGTTGTTTTTCAACTTGGGCCGACAAAGGCATTTGGGCTATAATTTAGATCTTCACCTGCCAGCATGCAATCGTTATATCCTACACCACGGCGCACATAGCACTGTGTGCCGCACGTCTCCCAAAACGACGTCGTTTTGGGGTAGTGTTGGGAGGCGCGGTAAGAAGTTGCTGAGATTATGTGTATTTGTTCACAACGTTATGTGTATTTGTTCACAACGTTATGTGTATTGTTCATACAGTTATGTGTATTTTTTATACAATTATGTACATTCTTTTTATACAATTATGTACATCCGAATCAGAAAATTTGTGTGTATTATGTTAAGAGTTGATGTGTATTATGTTAAAAGTTTATGTTTATTATGTATTATGTTAGATTATGTGTATTATCTTTTAAAAAGAGTATGTATATTTTGTTATATAATTATGTACATTCATGTATAACATTATGTGTATTCTAGTATAACATTATGTACATTCTTAAACAGCGGGTTTTTTTTTAAGAAAAAACTACTGCCATTCACTGGGGCGGGAAATTTCAAAAAAAAAAAAAATTAAAACGACGTCGTTTTGCATCTGGGCGCATAGTGCAACGCGCGCCGTGGTGTAGGATATAAATTGCCGCCAGCATGCATTCATTATTGCATACAGTTGTGTGAACCATGGTCTACGAACACATAAAGTACATTATTTTAATTTATAAAGTATATTATTCTAATTCATAAAATATATTATTTTACTCTAGAAATTTCATTATTTTAGCACATAAAGTACAATATACATTATTCTAATTCATAAAATACATTGTCTTATCTAAAAATTTCATTATTCTAATACATAAAAGTACATTTTATTATTCTAACTTATAAATATATTATCATACCTTAAAAAGTTTATTATTCTAACACGTGCACAGAATAAAGTTTTTACTTTTTAATATCAAAACGACATTATTTTAGACCGTAATCCACAGAATAATTTGCCGCCAGCATGTCTTTGGGCCGTATTATGTGTCTAATGGTTAAAAGACAGAACCCTCGCTTAAAATTAGTTCAAGTTTTAGTGAACAAATTTGTTTGTATATATATTTTAGTATCGAAGGGATAAGTAATTCTTGTTAAGAAAGACACGTGTACAATAATTGAGTTAGTATCTTAGGATTTTTTTTTCATCATCCATATAGAGCCAAGAAATGATAAAAATATGTGGTAATGTCTCACTCAATAGATAATTATGGTAAAAACTATATTAAAACCAGCAAAGTAGAGGTGGTAGTTCCTAGGGGAATCTTGTCAAGTTATAAACAAAATACAAGTACTTAGAGTAATGAATGCAATACATATTTCAAGTTCGAGTCTTATTTTAATTAGGATTGACATTACGTTAGACAGATATTATTACTATGTACTAGCTAGTTTGACACTTCGTACTAGGTCGACTTTATCCATATAAATTTTGTTCTACTACATACTTTGATTTATTATATTGTAATCCCAATCTCGAAACTGTATACAATGTTATCAAAACAACTCCTTGTCGCAAAATCCATAGTGTATATATATATATATATATATATATATATATATATATATATATATATATATATATATATATATATATATATATATATATATATATATATATATATATATATATATATATATATATATATATACACATAGTATTATTATTGGAAATTATGAAATTTCCGATCACCTGAAAGTGATCTTAAATCAAGTTGAAAGCAAAAAGTGGTCGGAAATAGCAACCAAGGTTTTTTTGGATACCAAAAGTGGTCGGAACAAGACTTTCGACTTGATTTAAGATAATTTTCAGATGGTCGAAAATTTCATAATTTTCAGCAGTGATATGATGATGATCATCTCATCATCAATAAGACAACCATACAAAACTAAAATCAAGAATCATTATCCACTCCCACTGCGTGACTGAGCATATATTACTGGAAAATACTAGTTTAAACCACTAAGTATCATTAATATAATTATATTATATACTCCGTATTATATTAAAGCACACTTTGACAGTAGAATTTTCAAGGTTATCTTTAATGTGTGCGTGGTGCATGCATATCATGGAGAAAAACACTAAGAACCTACGCGTCGAAGATTCCTTAGTCACCGCTAAGAGGGAATAACTACAAGTGCAGAATTGAAAGATCCCATCGGGGTATCCTATAACAAATTCCTCAGAAATTGAAGGCTCATAATACTACATCCAAATTTATCAACAAGAGTAGTGTGCTTTTAGTGGATGCCCATCTGCTAAGTGGTTCTTGATATAACCAAACATTGTTACTTTACTATGATATGATAGTGCTTTTTACGTACTACAATTAGGGTACGACGACTATGTCACAACATTAAAACAAAAATGGCCAGCGGAATAGAACAAAATACTAGCTCATATATCTATGTTTGTGAAAAGGGCATTTAATTCGGATGCGTAGTATGTGTTTTTTAATCCCAAATGATAATTATTTGAAGAGTGATCAAGTTTCAGTAATGAAGAATATATCACTCTCTTGTTTATAGTACTTTGATTTGCGTTTGGGAAGAATACATCACTTATTATGGGAAAAGTTTATAGTACTTTGATTTGCATAAAATTTGTATCCGCAACCCAAGAGGTAACTCTAGGTGAAGGCTCAAAGCAATAGATAGCTCACATAAAGAGTCAAATTTTGAACATTATTGTAATTAACAAATTAACTGTTTGACCAACTTTTGGGTTGCTCCCCTATAAAAAAAAGTTTACAATACTAATTGGACAGATAGATTGACACTAGATATAGGTGCAACTAGTTATACCATGTTTGGTTGTACTTGGGTGTAAAGGGTGCAGATGCAAATTGGTGCTTTAGAAATTGCTTATTATAGTATATTAGGGTTCCATATTTACTATAAAAAGTATATATAACCATTTTGAAAATCTTACAATTAATAACAAAATGAGTATGCTATATATGTTAAATAACAAAAGATTGTTATATATATATGCATAGTGATTGGTGGATCTTAATTTGGCCATAATAAGTTGAAAATTCCATGGTTTTTCTTAACCTTTGCAATGGAAATGATTTCAAGAGTAATAAAAGATGGATGGAGTCTTTGAGATATACATAGAGAAATGCGTTTTACCCCTCTCATATTTTCTCATGAGGTGGCCTCGCTTAACTCATTGAATGCTCATCATGAATTGGCGGACTCTACCAATTTGTAATCAAAGACTAAAGTGTCTAATCAAATACTGTCATATTAGAAAAAAAAAAAAAAATTGGAGAAATGGCTAGCATTATATTATATTATATATATTGCTCATGAATATAAAGTATCATGTTCAAATTAAAGTCAATCCCATTGCATGTGCAAAAAATGTGATGATATATGTGGAAAATTGTGTATGAAATGATGACAACATAAAAGCATAGAAACCTGCAGCATGTCAAACAATAGACTAAAGGATGAAACTATATATATAGAACTTGAATATAATCAATCAAAATACAGAAAAGGAAAAAAACATAGATACACACACACACACACAGCCACACCAAAACTCATATGAATGTGTGTGTGTGCAATACATGTATATACACAAATTTCTTTGAATTGAAGCAATTTTCAGACTACCCTTTCTTCAAGGTAACATTGTGTATGTATAAAGCTAGCAAGGAAACAAAGGAGAGGAGAGGTTTTGAGTATAATTAGGAGTACTTGTGATGGCCGAGTCGAAGCTCCAAATCCACTTCTTCTTCTTCATTTTCCTCCAATAATTCTTCCTTCTTCTTGCTTTCTCCTCCACCATCTTCTTCTTCCCTTTGAGGACCAATCCTCAGTGTAAGATTCGCACCCATTAAATCCCCATGCACCCCTAAACTCTCCGCCTTCAAACCCTCGTCGACAACAACTTGCTGGTGGTAGCTAGGGTAAAACAGGTATCCCACATGTTGTGCCCTCGGAGACGGATAAAAACGTTGTTGGTCGGTCGGAATTTGTACGAGGTAGCTTGAGGGTAGTGAAGATCCTTGTTGTTGTTGTCGTTGAGGAATATTAATATTAGATTTTTGCTTGGCCTTCAGTTTGTCCTTCCGATGAATGTTCATGTGCCCTCCCAGGGCCTGCGCGTTAGTGAACCCTCTCTTGCAAAACGTGCACTCGTACGACCGGCCGACAGCGGCGGCGGGTCTCTCCGTTCCACGGCGGCGATCGGCCTCGTCGCTTGACGTGTCGGAATGGTTGCTGCCCTTTTGATCAGTAGTAGTTGCGGCGGCGGCGATGATGCTCATATCGGGCCGACAAGGGAGTTTTGGATCGGAGTTCCGATGTTGGTCGGTAAATACGTGGTTTCTTGAGGAAGTCTAGGTAGTAAGTGATTACTAGTTTTATGACCTTTATCGTTTACACTCAAGTAGTTTTTAGCTAGGGTTTTAATTAATAAAATGAGTGTATTGTTTATTTGTTTACATACATTACTTTTGTAGTTTTCTTTATGTATTTTTATAGTCCTGGCCGGCTTCGACGTTGCAACTTCAATATTGTAATATATTTCATACGTTTTAATAGGAATTCTTGCAGGACTTGGGGCCAGCCTAGGGGTTGATTAGATGTATTTATTCTATACATTTTATTTAAAAAAAAATTATATGAAACTATATATAATTGAGACATGATTTTATTTGATTGTATATAGAGTGGCTAATATTTCACTTTTGCTTTGCAATTGCTAGCTAGCAGTGTGACCAAGCAGAGCAAATACCAATACACCATTTGGTATATGGGGTTGAAATATAAGATGGAAACAAAGCTTATTTATTTGTTCACTTATGTTTATATTGAAAAATAGTATTGTAGTAATTGTTGATTATTATGTATTTATTTGTTAGTTAAAATACATTATGTTGTATAGAGCAAAACAAATTCTTCTTTTTATTATATTAGATTAAAAAATTGATGATGTTATATGTATCTTTGCTCGTTGATTAAGTCAAAGTCCCTAAGAGTGAAAAGTTTTCTCAACATTACACTTACACCCTAATATATGTTTCTCAATGTTGAGTGGGCCGAGTATGAACCTTAACTGACGTAATGTATAACTTATTTTTATAACAAACATGGTTAAATAATAGCTAAATCTAGAATACTCTCAACATATTAATGAGTAAGTTATATATGATCTTGTAAAAATGTCAATAGTGTTCTTGATTACAAACTCTGAATTTCTTGATCTAGCCCAAGTAATCTTTGACCAAGTCATTTTAGAAGTGCATATTGATGTTACACTTCCAGCTTTCAACGAGTGAGTTTGATTAATCTCAGATTTAACCAATGCTAGCTAGCTATTGCCAACCTTAACTAGAAAGTGAGGAAAATTTCATTCCTCCTGCAGATTCCTTTGCATTTCCATATTGAAAAGGCCCTACGCGTTAACGACCTTGTCTCACAATCAAATTAAATTAGCCCTACCAGACGACAGTTGTTATAACCCTTATATATGTATCCACTTTTAGTTTGAATGAAGTCATAAATATTTAGATTAAACGTCTCATCTTAATTAAAAGTCTAAATTAATAATAGGATTGGACATTCCTCAGCTCACCACCTTATTTACAGATTGTTGGGTGTTACTTGGACGGCAAAATCCAATATTCTGCCATCGAAATGTGACACTAATTGATCGCTACTACTAGCTATAACGTTTGGTATAATAATAAGATTTTTGATTTATTGAAAAGCCTACGTTGCTACCCAAAGGTGCTCTCTGGGTGAAACCAGCCTTGTGACCCTAACTAGCAAAGAACTACAATAAGGTAAATCAGCCTAGGTCGTCCATAGCTAATTAACTGGCACAAATCGAAAAGTCCAATAAGCCAATTTCACTTGAAGTCGAACTTGGAACAATTGGTTACCAAGGGATAATGGTAGGACATGGCAATTAGCATTAGAGTAGACCACACTAGCAGGTGCTAAGAGGGAGCTAGCAAGTATAAGAAAATAAAGTGACACTTTTGTTATAACTTCTTACGTAATAATGATATGTGTTTGATCTCGGTGTATAGTAATGTAGTATTTAATTAGGCATTTAAAAAGTGAATCATGCATAGACCGTACCATCCAGTAACCGCATATTTTGTTTGGTCCGTTGAGGTTAGTGTTAGTTCTTGTCTGGTCTCAGCAATATGGATCTGCAACCACATATTTACGACATTACCTTTTTGTATTCTTATGTTTAAGATTATAGTGAAATGAAACATTCTGGTGATCATCTAGTGCATGTGGCTTCCCCTACCCTATCTCGTATTTTCAGAAACAATAATCCAAACTTTTCGTCTCTTTTAGTAGTCGTTAGTTTTCGATTTTCACAGACAACTATAATGTAGACAAATGGAAGTGCAGCATCATCAATGATAATAACACAAGTGAATTCCCCCTTTTTTTTTAACTTCCACTATTTTAATTACTTCGGATGAACTAATATTATATGGTCGAGTTAAAAAAGAAAAAAAAAAAATTGATTCAAAATCCAGAAAGATGCCATTGACCAAAGTCCATCTTGCATTATGGATTCAGGTCCAAAAATTATGTGTTTGTAGTTAATAAATTATGTGCATATATATTAACTACATGCAAATAATATGTTAAATACAGATACATAATATATTAGCTGTATATTATGTGCATGTGGTTAACATATTATGTGTCTATAGTTAACAGTATCTGTAATTAACATATTATATGTCTTCAATTTATTTACACGCACATAATATGTTTACTGCAACACATATGTCATGTTTGGTAAATGACTGTTAGCTAATTGAGTTAATTAGATGGTATAACTAGTTAATAACATTAGCTGATTGTAGAAAGGTGTTTGGTAAATTAACTGTTAGCTGATAGCTGTTTGGTATAATTTCTTTTCTCAAAAAGCTAACTGAAAAAATTGCTTTGAGCAATTTTTTAAATTTTAGCATTTTTGAGTTGCAAAAAAACTAATTAATCAAACACTTATATTGATTTGTAACCAAGTCAAACAATCAATAGTTGTCAAATAAGCTAAAAATTGGTTGATAAGCTTAACTATTTTACTAAACAGGGAATAATCTTAATGTGATTTTAAACTAGGATCCACAATGTAATATACATCTTAATCCATAGTATAATTTTTGAATTGCAAAAAACTAATTAATCAAACACTTATATTAATTTTTAACCAAGTTAAACAATTAATAGTTGTCAAATAAGTTAAAAATTGGTTGATAAGCTTAACTATTTTACTAAACAGGGAATAATCTTAATGTGATTTTAAACTAGGATCCACAATGTAATATACATCTTAATCCATAGTATAATTTGCCCCATTTTCAGCTTTATATGTATACGCTTTTAGCAGCCCATATTATATAGAGTCCATTAAACCCATGGGAGTCAAGCCCAGTATATAAGAGAGTTTGTGCTGAAAGAGACGATGGTCCAAAAACGGCGCCGTTTCTTTAAATAAAGAAACAGTTGCCATTACAATTTAATGGAGATCGTATTTTTTATGTGTTAATTACAAAATGAAATTACAGTGTATCTAAAATGAAACTGTCTCACATATTATTTTTATATTATCAAATGAAATCGTAATTGAATTGATATGAAATTGTAGTTGTGTTGAATTGAAACTGCAATGTATATCTGGAATCGGATGCTTTCAGTGATAATACAAGTTATAGGCTTGCATGGTTTTTTTTGTTTCTTTCCTTATTATTATTATTATTAGAGAAAAAGGTCAAATAGGCCCTAAACTTTATCTCAAAAGTTAATTAGGCCCCTAAACTTTAAAAAAGTGCAATTAAACCCTCAAACATGTCAAATTGGGTCAATGAAGTCTAAAAACTGGTAATTCAATTTCGCGCGACAGATTCCGGCGATCGGCGACGGCAAAGCTGTCGCCGGTCACCTTCTATTGGTGAAGGTCTCCGGCGGAAGGCGACCGACTGGCCACCTTCCGCCGGGGAAGGCGACCAACTGGTCGCCTTCTGCAATAGAAGGTAGCCGTCGCCGGAATTGAAATGACTTGTAATAACAGGTTATTTATCAGTTTTTGGATATCATTGACCTAATTTGACATGTTTGAGGGTTTAATTATACTTTTTAAAAATTTAAGGGCCTAATTAATTTTTAGGGTAAAATTTAGAGTCTTATTTGACTTTTGCTCATATTATTATTGTTATTGTTGCTATTTTATAAAGTGATAAGGCCCAAGGGATGAATATTAATGAGTGGAGATGGGGGTCATTCAGTTGTGTGTAAGGCTTTGAAAAGACCAAAACAAAGACTTCTGATTAAGGAAATGGCATCATCACATTTGACACCCACACATCGTTGGGAACATGCAAGCCCTCTGTTTTTTGGAAATGCCATCACCTCCTCCTACGTTAAATCATTCATTACATGCAACTTCATTTTCTTATTATCTTCAAAAAGCTATGTTTAATTTGTGTGTACTATGGAGGCAATTCATTATGCTGACAATAAATAGTCAATAAGTTTGAATGTGACGATAGAGATGGCTTCCATGTTTGTGTATGCATTTAAGATATTCCATCTTCTCTTTGCATCATTCACACATCGATTTGTCAAATTTTTTTTACTTGTAATGGTTATGGACATATACCGAACTACAGTATGCATGATTTTACATTATATTAATTTATTGCGAGTACCTTGTTCCCTGTGCATATATAAGATATTTTTTAGAATATAATACAACTAGTTTGTCAATTTAAATAATTTATATTTTCTTGTGACTTAGAGGTTTGACATGAGAAAGTTTCAATCAATAAAAAATATGATTATTTAAAATTTGGGAAAGTAAATCCAAAATGCTATTGATCGAGACCCCTTTCATAGATAAGTCGTAAATCCTCCCTTAAGCATCACAACTAACTGTGAAATTATTAGTGTTCCCGATCTGATCTTCACATTATATCCCATGATCCACGTACCATTATCACCGTGAAGGAGCCCGGCCAACCACACTAGTGATGCCAATCGTGCGCCATCCTTATTGAGTTTCAACTTCCCTACTTTCACCACATTTTCAAAGATGATTAGGAAGTAAATTAATCTTGAAGAAAGTTCATACGAGGAAGGATGAAAAGGAGTTGTTAGGCACAATGTAACTTGTCTGACATCTACAAGTTTACACTCCATACAAATTGGTGATAAGTAGAGAAGTACTTTAATTTTGAAGCAAAAGTGTGCTAGACCGATAGGAAAACGGTCATTACCCTATGATTCTCAAGCTGCTCAAAAAAAGATTTGGCAACAGATTTTCAAGGGTTGTGGTAGCTTTTGGACGGTTACCATTTGTTGGGTGACAACGGGTGAATTCAAAATTCAAGATGATGCTCATTCCTCTTCATCTATAAATGGAGGACCCCTTAGAAGAAAATGCTGAAAAATTGTGATAAATCATCTATTTTGCTAAAAGCTCACTGAGAGAGAAATCACTTAGTGCAAAATCAAGTCTTCTAAGCTAAAAGAAGAATTAGTATGATTCTTTTAAGTCCAGCATCCAACTACAACCATATTTCCAAACTAAGGAAGTTGGTAGATCATTCTAGCAAGGTAACTTTGTGATTGATCCTTGGCTAGCTCTTGATCAAATACTGGCGAATAAGTTGACAAGGAGCTCGTGACTATCACAAGGATTGTTGCCGGAAGAAGCTAATAAATGGCTTCCATTTTCACTTGTATTTTGTTACAAATACTTATTGAAATCCTCCTTGGAGTTTAAGGAAAAGAGTGAAGTATAAAAAATTTTGAACCACTATAAAAATTTCTCTCACTTTCGCAATTTACTTTTCGTTAATATCTATATGTGCAAACTAACCCCATACTCATCTTTTCACATACACGCAAATCTCACCAAACTATATCTGAGGGTGGAAACTCCTGGGTACACCAAAAAAAAAAAAAAAAAAAAAAAAAAAAAAAGAATCACCAAACATAACTACAATCTTTTTAATTGGCAAGTTCAAAGACATCTGGTGCTGCAGGAAATTTATTTCCCCATCTTTGATTTCTAAATTCAAGCTCACTTACTTTTTATTTGAAAAAGTTTTAAATTCTACCCATTCAACATAGAGATAACTACCTTAGATTTTTTTTTTTAAAAAAAAAAAGTAATTCTTTTTATTTTTTAGATGTCTAAATATAGAGGTGGTCGATATTTCTAGGTGACTAGTCATTTTGGGAATGATTGTATTTCTTTTAATATTCAATTGTTTAATTTCACTTTTAAATTTTAGTGATCTAATTATATTTTCGTGTCCAACCAATTGGATCACGGATGGCTAATTTTTTGATCCAATAAAGAAGTTCAACCCTTCTCCCAAAAGGAAACTAAACCAAAAAGGGGGTTTGCGTAGATGGAGGAAATCTAAACCACAAGTATAGTTGAAGGAAAAGAGGATGATGATCAACCATCATAGCCAAAAAAGCCACTTTATTTGAAATCCCAATGCAAGCACTCCTTATACAACCCTATGTTCTTAACAACACAACTAACCTTTCCTTTCAAATCATACAAGCAAATAAGGGAATCTTGTGGGAGACAGTCCTCATCCAAGTTGGTCGAATTGTTAATTTAGTAAAAGCAAGGTCTCAAGAACTATATATCTATTAGCCTTAGGATCACAAAGGGCACTCAGAGCACTCCTTAAACAGTGGCAACCAGTTAGCTGAATTGAGTTCTTCGGATTTATTTTGATTCCAATTCCATACATTAATTAAACCAAACGCCATTTAATTAATTTGTTAATTTAGTCTTCACTTGGTAGTTTAAATATATGTTGATCACATTCCTGATAAATGCACTCTCGTACTATTTGAATATATATATATATATACACACACACACACACAGCAACTAATTAAATTGAAGAAGCAATTATACTGATACATAGGTCGATCAGTTCTAATGGTAACTTAGTAACATGGAGATCAAAGATAGAACCACACATATAAATCTACTTAATTAAAGAAACGTAACATCAAAAGACTAAATAAATATTAAAACTGGAACAATTCACAGCACGATCAACCTCTAGCTTTTCATCTCCACTATTCTTGCCTTAGCTTGCCTCTGTTAAAATACTTAATGCTTCACACAAATGAAATCATCATCAGAAGTACAGTGACCCATTTTAATGGCCATTTTTGGGGATGAAAAAAGTTTTTTCAAGTGAAATTAACCTTAATTAAGAAGTGGGAATTCCTTCAAGCTAAGTGTTGCATCCGAGTCGAAGCTCCAAATCCAAGTCCTCCTTCAACCCAATCTCCAACTCCAATCTAACAATTTCTTTCTTGCTGTGACCAAGCTGGGATGATTTGACTGGGAAACTTTCAGCTTTAAAGCTTCCTTTAGCCATTTGAGCAGAAGAAGATGAGGCTAAAGGTGATGGAGGGAAAGATGGTGGCATGAAGGGAACCAATGTGGGATTCAATGAAGGGAATTTTCTTGAAGGAAAGATGTAACTAGGGTTAGGGTTAGGGTTAGGGTTAGGGTCAAGATTGAGGTTTAGAAGAGGAGAGTGGTGACCATTACTATTATCTCTAGGGGGTGATTGCCTCAGCCTTGCTCTATCTCTTCTATGAACGTTCATGTGGCCTCCCAGGGCTTGAGCAGATCTGAAATCCCTTCTGCAGAAGCTACATGTGTAAGATCTTGGAGGCCATGAAAACCCAGCTAGTAAATCTCCATCTTTATTAGTACTATTGTAATGGCTGTCAATAGTCCCATGATGATGACGATGATGATGATGATCCCATGGATCTGATCTAACCTTAGTGTTGTTCATGTCTTTGATGTTTCTCTCACTGATGCTTATTCTTAAGCACTTTTTCTCCATCCCTGTCTTTTGGTTCATGAAAAGATCAGATGAACAAGAAATATTATATTTTAACTTGGAAGATATTTTGGGTGTTTTTGTTGGGGGTTCTTTTATTATGGGGGATGGAAGATTTAATATAGAGGGGACTGGCCATCCAAACCTAACTAGTATCTATGTGAATGATGAATGATGATGATGACAACATAAGAACTATAAATTCTTGTGTGCAAAAAGAGGGGATATATCCAAATTTATTTTGTTAAAAAAAATATTAGATATTTCAGTATCAAGTTAAAATGTGCATCTTTGATTCATCAATTAATTCACTTTTATTTATTGCTTTGATTTACGAGAATCATATTGGGTACGCTTGGAGTGAATCTTGTCTTGTAACTCTAACGGACAAATGATTTGTGGTAAAAATGTACCCTGTATAAGTACGACTAATAATATTGTGTACAAAAAAGTATTTAACAATGTGTAATAAAATTACAAAGTTTATCATTTCAAATTTATTAGGTTTTCAAACGGTATATTTTTCTATCTAATTATATTATACTGTATATTCTATATATTATATATATATATATATATATATATATATATATATATATATATATATATATATATATATATATATATATATATATATAACCGTGCATCGCACGGGTGCAACTACTAGTGATCATAATAGGATAAATCAATCTAGGTTGCGCTCATAGCTTAAGCCAATAGATAGCTCCATCACAGAGTCAAACTTGGAACTTGCGATTATCAAACTAATTGTATGATCAATTCGGTTGGGGATTGCCTCATTTTTATTTATTGTTGAAGTACGCTTCAATACATGGAGAGAGAGAGAGAGAGAGATTAGATGAAAAATATGATAATTCATCATAAGGTGTTGATTTAGGTAGAAGGGTTTAGATTGCTGAATGAGACCTAACTCGGTATCAGTTAGTTAAATTAGCACCGCTGGAAATTATGAAATTTCCGACCACCAGAAAGTGATCTTATATCAAGTTGAAAGAAAAAAGTGGTCGGAAATAGCAACAAAGGTTTTTTCGGATACCAAAAGTGGTCGGAACAAGACTTTCGACTTGATTTAAGATCATTTTCAGGTGGTCAAAAATTCCATAATTTCCAACAGTGTAGTCTCATCGAGCATATACTTATATTTGATTATTTTTATTATTATTATTGATACATGAATAATTACTAAATGATATATGTATGCTACAAATAATCTTATGATGAATACTTGTACTCCATTTTTGTTTGTTGTGAGGGGGGGGGGGGGGGGGTGGACGGGTAGTGGGGAGGGGGGATTGATTGAAGGAGAAGTGCAGATGCTATAAAGCTAAGGATTGTTTAAGCCAAAAGAAGAAACCCCAATTGGGTGTTTTTTGTAGCAAATGTCTCCTATGTTTGGTCTCTCCTGTGCTAAAAGTAGAACAAAATTGTCCTGCCAGATTGTACCTTTTGCTAATTCTACGAAACAGATCCAGATGATCGATGTTCCCCAGTCCTGTTTGAACTCTTTCTGATCTCTCTGCTGCAGTTTTATGTCAAAATGTATTACATTTCCAATGACACAATGATTTCAAACGAATAAAATATGTACTCTAGTTTCTGTTTTTTTTTTTTTTTCTTAATAATTTTCAACTTTCATTTATGAATTCAAAGAATGCTAACATGTAATTCCATCATTCAATAAAAAAAGGTTTACGAGAGGGAGATGAAATTATATGTTAGACTATCTTCAATGACTTTGAAATTATTTATTGTCTATGAGTCTATGACTCTACAATTTCTCTGACTTTCAAACTGTTATATCACTAAATTTGCAATTATTCACTATTCACTCTCTATCCATGTAATTTTCTCTCATCTTTTAAAAATGATCTCATTTTCACATCCACCTTATACAAAATTATTTGTTTTATTAATAAAATAATACTAATAATAATAATATTATTATTATTTAAAAGCCCAAAAGTGCTGCTTTGCAATCCTGTTCAGAATTGCAAAATGTACAATTCTCAGAATTGCAAATCAGCAATTTACGTGTCATTTAAAAAAAAAAAAAAAAAAAAAAAAAGTCATGTAGGTTTTGCAAGGAGGGGAATTGCATGCGTGCGGATAGCCTTAGGACAAGGATTTAAATGATGAAATTACATGTTAACCTTTTTTATTAATGAAGGAATGATAAAAATAAAATATAAAATAAATGGAATACTGATTACAACAAACAAATAAAAGTTAAATGTAATGTGGCAAATTTAAAAGGGTAGGACTAAAAAATAAAATTGCTCTTAATAGAGTTGTCATAACAAGCATAACTCATACACAAAATACATCATTCTTATGTCTTGCTCCAGTGGTACGGTGGGTTCAATTCAATTCCCATTGAAGACATGGGGTCATTTGGACTTTGGAGACCCAAAGCACAAAAAATTGTTTAGATGTGATGAAGACTCTTTGTGCACAGAGTGTATAGTGACGGGTGAAAACTTATGACTGATTGGGCAAATCATAATTTATCTCCTCCCGCCACCTTAATTGGGTAGGGGTTCTGAGGTCTTAGAATTAATCTAGTATAAGCTGAAAAATCTAATAATAATAATAATACATTATTGTCTTCATTTTAATGATGAGTCATGTATGATGATTAGCTTTTCTTTCAATTCTTGAATGTTTGTTGGTGGCTAGCTAATTAATAATTAGTACTTGTTGGATATGAAAGACAGAAATGAAAGCTGAGTGAAGGCATCCAACACCAGATTTGGTTTCCAATTTGTTCCTAAGAAGGATGAAACTTTTGGCAGAACCTCCAAACAAACAAAAGATTGTACCATGTTTAGCCCAAGATTGAGTGAATGACTGGTGGCCAAACCAGGCCTCCCATGCATCATATAATATGCTTCCTATATTTGGGGTTGGATTTAATGTTTCAGTAAGGTTGTAAAGCCGAGAATGCAGTGATTACCCAATATATATCCGGCCTATTCAACTCATCCATTACAAACATTTAATTATGTATTCCACTAACCTTTGCTTGGCATTACTTGGATGCCCGGGGCCTAGCGCCTAGATGCCAATTAATCGGCGCGTAGGCACGATTTTTATATATATATAATTTTTTTAAAAAAAAAATTAAGACTTGATAATTATAAATTATTTAATACTTTAATAGTTAATACTAAAATATTAAATACAATCTTAAAAAATATCTAGAATTATAAATTGTATAAACATTTAAATAATCAAAACACAATTCCACAAAATTCACAACTCACGAAGTATTAATATTAGGGTGTGTTTGAAAATTAGGAAAATAACTTATGGAAAATGTTTTATGAAAAATGAGTCATTTTCCATAAAATAATTTCATTTTCAGTGTTTGGTTGCGTTATGAAAATCTGTCTTAGTGTGTTTGGTTCATTTTTTGAAAAATGAGTAAAATTGTATAATTAAACACTTTAATTGTTTTATTTTGAATATAAAAATATTTATAATAATATAAAAATAATGTTATTCATTAAAAATTGGAAAAAAAAACCCCTCTGGTTTCTGAATGAAACCAATAAATATTGGTTTCCACCGAAAACCAGAGCTGCTCCAGTTGCTGCTGCGGAAACCAGAGCAGTGCTATGGTTTCCTGCAGAAACCAGAGCTATAGTTTCCGGCGAAAATCAGACCTTTGGTTTCCGTCAAAAACGATTGTTGTCAACTTGTGGAAAATGACTTCTGTGAAATTTTGGCGGAAGTTAGTTTCCTCCAGAAGAGCCTTATTTTCCCAACTCAACAGAAAATGATTTTCGTTGACTTGATTTTCCAGGCACATCCAAACACTGAAAATTCAGAAAAAGATTTTCAGAAATCATTTTTCGGGTTTCCAAACACACCCTTAGAGTAGCTGATTTTGATTATTATTATTTTTTTTTTTTTTACATTTTTTGGACACGGATTTGAACGGTTTTATTTTGCTCAAAATGACGTTGTTTGAGCAAAATAACCCATTAAAAACAAAAACAAAAAAAATAGCTAATCAGCCACTTAGACGACTGTTTAGTCCATCGAGACGTAGTCAACGCCTTTGGTGCGATTTTTGTAAAAGTGTTTTTTACTCAATTATGTGGAAAACAAGGATACGATATTTTCATCATGTGAATCTTAGAAAAAGTGTCTACATCTTGTGAGAGAGTAAAAGTTGGGAGTAAAAAATGGAAATTCATGCACTATTTTTCTATTTTTTACAAGAAAAATACTAGCTACATGAATCATCACTTCTTACTTTCAATTTTTACTATCTCTCACAAATTATTGATGTAGATACTTTTCATGAATCTACATAATAAAAGCTAGTATTTTATTATTAATTGTCATACTAGGGAGTAAAAATAATGAAATAAAATTTAAGGGTATAGGTAGTAGAAATCTTTTTACAATGTTACTTTTCTGTTTCACTTAATATATATATAGACTGAGTAGCAGTACTAGTACTGGAAACACTGGAAACAGTAGAATACATGGGAACTATCAAAGAGAACGTCATACGTTTGATGAGTGCCTTTTATCTTTCCCTTTTTGTTCGTAATAATGCGTTTGTTTCACAGAGCTGACAAATGCATTTCTACCATCCATCTTTTACTGCTCTGTAATTTGTTTTTAGATTTGGAGTTACGTTTTAGTTTCAGATTGGTGTGGAACACGATGCCGTTGACGTTTGCAGGCTACATACTCGGATCCCATCACTATATATTCTGAAAATTGTTATGTCTACTTTCAAATTCTATTTCTAAATTTTACTTTTTTAAAAAAAAATTTTGATATAGATATTTGTTTTAACACTCACATGATAAAAATAATGAGATGATAAATTTCGTATTTCGTATATTTATATACTTGAAATGAATAATAAGAATGAGAAATTTATTACTTTGAAGAAGTATTTGTTTCACTTTAAAAATATATATGATTTTGAATAATATGAACACATTTTAACTTTTTAATGGAAATGAAATGTGTTACTAAATGTGGGGTTAGTTAACACCAGCGAAATTTTTTTCATTTTATTTTATCTTTATTATATTCCAAAACGATATTGTTTTGGAGTTGTTTTTTCAATTATCTAGATATTAATAAGTTATATGATAACTCAATTGTATATAGTAGACGGGCCATGATAGAAAAATCAACCAATTATATCCACTTATACAAAACAATCAGGCTAGGTCGATATATACATGTCACATTGTAAAACTAGGACACAATAATTGACTAAGTAGGTTAATTGAATTTTCACAACCAATGTTTAAAAAATATGTTTATAAATTTTCAAAAAAAATATATATGTTTATAAAATTGATGCAAATAGATTTTCTTTCCTTTTTTATTTCAAAACAATAATAGTACTTATTTCACTATTTTCGAGAATACATTGTAAGATTAAATAATAAGTATATCAATCAAAATATATGATCTTCAAGCTAGAGTATTTTACAGTATATAAATTGTATAAAAAATGCACGGTTTCAATTACACTTTAAACATCCATGATCAACTAATAGTAAACAAGAAATAATAAAATTGGGTGGCAGATTATGGATAAGGATGTCATGCATAGTTCACTCAGTTAATTTGTGAGTAACAGATTATTAGCAAGTACACAAAATTTAGTCTTAACAGTGGTAGAATAGGAGCTACTATACACTTATTGTGGATACTTTCTCACTTCTACAAATCTTATCGAGCCGGGTGAGAGATTCTGTCTTTTACGGGCAAGAAACAAATAAAGCTAAGAGTAACGACAACTACAGCATGTAGAGCAGACAACATAGTAACACGAAGTGAAATTCCCCCCTTATCCTTCCTAAACACCATTCCTTCAACTATCGGATAATTCACCAGCAAGATGAAGAACGACACAAAAACTTGGCCAAAAAACTCATCCAACAACCTTAACCTTCCTACCACCAACACTTTCGCAATTCCCGAGGTTAAGGCCAACATGTTTAGCATGGTTAAGGTTACTAAGGGGACAAGAAAAATAGGCGATGCCTGGAAATCGAATATGCCCTTTTGGTACCTATTCAGCTGCTCTTCATCCACAACTTTGCTGGTTGGTATGAAGCTGGCTTTCCTGATACCAATCAGCTTCATAACTGCGTCTAGGCTGCCATAGAAATAAGCTGTTATGGACTTTATCATCCACATTCGCCACTCGTTCCACCATGTCTGGGTTGTTCCGCCGCTGATGACAACATCCCATAAGTACTTTGCTAGGGGAGAGATGAAGGCGAAAGCGTATATCATGAACCATGGACTCGAAACCTATCACCAATTAATAAGATTAGAGTTAGTCAAAACCCGCACATACAGCTCAGTTGATTCTTAATTGGGGTTGTAGATTGTGAGTAATAATACATGATCGAGCTTTGGCAACGGCCAATTGTTATACCATAGACTAAGGTCCACCTTACATTGTAGATCTGATTCAAAAATTATGTCATGACACATAATCTGAATGTCATTTTGGACCAGGATTCACAATGCAAAGTGAACCTTGGTTTGCCGGCAGCTCAGTGTGGGAGTTATACCTAATGTTGTAGGATCCTTACACCAACCAAGTCCCATGCCCGGTGCCCCCCACCCACCTAATGCAATTGTTATATCGTGGACCCTGATTCAATACACAGAATTCATATTCATAATGCACAGAATTCATTTTCATAATACACATACACATAAATACGATGTAATGAACATGAATTCTGTGTATTATATAGCAGATGACACAAACAATTAACATAATATACACAAAATTCATGTTCATAATGCACAGAATTCATGTTCATTAAATCGTGTTTATTTGTATGTGTATTATGAACATGAATTCTGTGCATTATGAGATCAAATTCTGTGTATTGGACCAGGATCCACAATGGTCCACGATATTATTTGTCCACCTAATGAGCCTCAATGTGAGAGTTACACACAATGTGGTATGTTTCTTGTGGGCACTAAGCACTGGTCCTTTCACCTAATGAGCCGCTAAGTGATCCTTATTTACTCGTAAACTATTCTGTTGGGTTAGGAATTATTTGGTAGGGCGCATAATTAAAACACTTAATTGTAAGGACTAACAAACTAGAAACAACATTTGTCAGACTAAAAGACAATTTGACTAAAATTTGATACCTTAGGGTATATTGGGAGGTTATTTAACAGACACAGCTGAGGCACAACAGCTAAACACCAAGCTGGTAAGCAGTAGAGAGGCTGAGCCGCAAGATAAGCGTAACAAAAGCAGTCAAGGATGGGCATTCTGGGTAGCCCATAAATGAGAGGACAGAATCTTGAAAGCAAACAATCTAGCAAACCAGAATTCCATCTTGTGCCCTGAACCAATGTGTCATTCAAGTTTGTGGTGGCGCTGCCCAAGAATGCCGCCCGGGCAGGGTTGCAGAAAACAGAGCTCCACCCTCTACAGTGCAACATAAACCCTGTCGCGTAATCTTCCACCACTGAATTGTACATGAAACCAATCTGCACTCCAACAAAATGTCATCATATTCAGGAAAAAAAAAAATTAATGATGCCCCGTTAGGGTCAGAAGACCAGATTTACCCATGACACTGCACGCCCTAAATGGATAATTGTTACAGGTTTCTCTCGTGGTTCAAAATTAATGATGCCGGTTAGGGTCAGATAGGATTTACCCATGACACGTCCTGAATGGGTAATGGTTACGGATTTCTCTGGTGGCTCAGGTCCAGTGAGCTAGGTGTACTTACATCTTTACCCCATTGTGTGTCTTTCTCATAAGCACAAGAGGCTACAGATTCTGTCTCTTTGAGCAATGAATCCACCAAGTCTGTGTTGCCATTGATGCTGCTTCTTGTAAGTGAACTTGTGAACTGATATGAAGAAGGACCAAAAGAGTCTCTGAGCTTAGTAATGTCTACATCTGTCTCAGGGTCCATTCAAAAAAAAAAAAAAATTAAACTTTAGATATACATTATAAGTTATAACAACATTGTTCTTGTTAAAATTAAAGCAATTATATATACAATTAAGTATGATGAGTGTGGCACTCCAAAAAAATATATATATATGATATAACAAATAAACATCTTATTATAACATACCTTTTGGTGTTATAGTCATCCCGTATAGTGCCTTCCTCTTAATGTAAAAGCATGTCCCAGACAAAACTGGTCCTCTAAGTCCATCCATGCCTCTCCACTTGACCTAATATATACCAACCAAAATTGAACCATTTCATCTATTAATTTGAGATGACTAACATGTGCACTTACTAGAATGCTAGATGTCATTAACAACATAACGATATTTTTCACCGCATGTTTAGAACATAAAAATAAAAGAAAATATTATAGCTTGTCTAATGATCAAATTATGTGAATTGAGTAATACGAGATGGACTAACATACCTCGAAGAAGGTGGCCAAGGCAGAAGTGTAGATGTCATTGTTGCTAAGATTGTGAAACTTCTGGGGGAACTGAACAAAAGCTAGTGAAGAAGAGATGGTAGGATCAAGATGGAAGCACATTGCCTGGCGAGCTGAAGAAGGGTCATTGGAGTACATGTCGCAGTCTAATACCAATATGTAAGGAGAGTTGCTTATCAATCCAGACACTCGAAGCTGCAAAGAGGATATATATAATCACAACGTCTTGTAGTCTTCCGGTGAGATTGTAAGACACAACATGAATGCACACAATCTATTGCAGGAATGCACAAAAACTAGACGGTACGCAATTTGCCCAACATGAGTGCACACAATCTAGTGTTTGTGCATTCCTGTAGTAGATCGTGTGCATTCATTTTATGTTTCACAGTCTCACGGAAGATGTTGTCCCGGCCCACTGGAACATTAGCCAATAGTTATGCTGTGGAAACGTGTTCACCATGCGCATGGTGAACACATGGGTAGATCCATAATTTCTATACTGTAGATTCATAATTTTTTTTTTTTTTGAAAACGTAGATTCATAATTTTGTTTTTCATTTGTTGTTAACGGGATAGATCCATAATTTCTAAGCTGTAGATTCATAATTTCTATATTATAGATTCATAACATCTATACCGTAGATTCATAATTTCTGTAACAACAAATGACAAACAAAATTATGAATCTACGTTTAAAAAAAAAATTATGAATCTATAATATAAAAATTATGGATCTACCAATGTGTTCACCATGCGCATGGTGAACACATTTCCACAGCATAATTTGCGAATATTAGCCTATATATGTGTGTGTGTGTGTGTTTTAATTTCCCATTATATATGAACTAAAAATATTAAACAAAACTGATCATAATGACGAAAATACCAGAGTATTGAGAGCTCCGGCTTTGAAATGATGAGGGCTTGATGGTCTTTTCTCACGGGAAACATACACAACAAGAGGCACCTCAACTTTACTACCATTTGCTGCGTCAATGCCGCTTTGACCTTCACCTATTACCTACATCATACAACATATAATAAATCCATCTCTTTTCTATTTAGTATTATAATCTATAATCTATATATAAATTAAATTAATATTTACACTTAAAGGGTTTTTAAACATAATGAATTTCTTTTAAGAGCATAAATATATTTATTAAAAATAATATAACACTCTTGTGAAAACTCATCGTTATATTTGATGAAAATATTGGCATGCACAAATCTCTATCCACATTATTTTTTGTCCATAAAACATTATTTGATAAAATAATACTTCTAATGCCTTTTGGGTTGCAGAATAGAATATATAAGAAATATAATTTAAATGTCGTGAAGAAGAAATAAACGAAACTTTGTATTTCACTATTAAAGGATCTCAAAAGAAAAAAAAAATCATATTTTAATATTTGAAATTCATAAAATAAAAAAAAATTAAAAAAAAACCTTTGTCACCAACCAAATATGAAAATTTATAATATATATTAAAAGATTATTAAAGATTTTTTTTTAATCAAACTAAATTGGTCTTCTTGATTTGAACTAGTCTTTCTGATTTACCTAATTATGGTTATTTACTTGTTAAGATTACAATGCAAAGTTTAGCTAGTGTACTTGATAGCTGCAGGATTTCCTCGTCACTAAAAAAACGTATATTTTTCTAATTTTTGTTCTTAATGATAAACATTATTTTGATTTAAAAAGTAATAATTTCTTTTTGTGAGATTGTTTGACTTGAGATGGGTAATATTTTTAAAATTTATTACTTTTTAGCTTGTGAACGTCTACCTTCCTAAAGGGGTAAATACTGCAATATATGGTAAAAGGCAAAAGCAAAACCCCTGGTTAGAAAGTGACCCATCAAAAAAGCTAAAATATTCAATTTATCCTATTTTATCTGCCTTATTATTCGTTGGTCAACACACAATTCTTGTTTACTTTCTTTAATATTTTTTACTTATTTTTAAATTCAATTTGTTGTGTTTAATAGTATTTTAGTGTACTTTCAAAATATATAAATTTGGTATATTAAGGGTGTGTTTAGTTGGCAGGTTTAGCACTCAGGAGTATGAAAGTAATTGTTATTGTTTGGTTGACTGGTTTATAAAACACTACTATAAATTTAGAATACCTCATTAATGGAAAAATACATTCCCTTATTTGATAAGGGTTTCATCCCATTATTCATCCTTACCTTAATCATTCTCATTCACCCTACTACCAAACAGACAAAATACTTTCACCAAAACCCATTACCATTACCATTATCAAGTATTTTGATACTCATTCCGATTCTAATTTTCATTTGGGAACTAAACACACCCTAAATAAATTTACTATTATAAAAAATTACGGAGGGTAGATATTTAGGCACCTCGATTGAAGGAGGGTGATTTTGGCCATTTCCAATAGTCGCATCTTCTTCTTCTTCTCCGACTACCCTCAACCGCTCCCGGAATCTCTCATATTCCCTCTGCAAAACCATGCAGAGTAGAGAATGTTTGAAATTAATCCCAGAAAGATGAGAAATGATTGAAATTAAACAGATCAGATCGAGTTTCAAACCTTAATTCTCTCTTTTTCATCTAAAAACTCAACACTACTACTATCATGAGCCTCTGCAAAAAACGCCTCCGGGCACCTATTCACCACCCCAAACTCCCGGCAGAACGGGACCCAAGCCCGGGAAAACCGCCGCGTCTCCCGGAGGGAGCGCAGCGTTACGGAAGCGCCGCCGTCATCGGAAAGATAAACCGAGAGCTTCTCCGGCGGGTAGTCCAGAGCCATGACAGACAAAACGGTGTTCATCACCCCCAAAGGCGGCTCCGCCTTGGGGTCAGCGGTGCAGACAAAGACGTCAATAGCCGGAAGCTCATCTCCCGGCGACAGCCTCTCCGGGAAGACGGTCCGGGAGACCGGCCGCCATGTAAAGGCGGCGCAGAAGAGCCAGAGAAGGGACAGGAAGATCTCAGAAACGAAAACCAAAAGCCAAGGTAAAGCGGCGGGGAGAAAGATGGAAGAAAGCCTGTAGTAAATGATGGAGATTAAAGCTATGGAGTGGATGAAGGCATGGATTCTGTGGATGAAGGCCTGCCATTTGTGAAGTTTGCAGTGATGAAGAGGGAGAGCTTCCATGGTTACCAGAATGAACCACAAAGATGGTAGCTAATTAAGTGAGAGTGATCTGAGCATGTTTTTGGTTGCTGTTTTTGCTGACTTATACGCCGCATGCAACTAGTCAATTACTTTAGCTTATTAGCTTTTGAATTCCAAAAAGTGAGTGTGCGTGGAATAATCCTCAGATTACAGGTCAAACAACCTCTTTATTATTTATTTTCTTTTTTAATATTTTTTTTTATTTTTTTGTGTTTAATAATACTAGTGTAGTTTATAAATATATAAATTTTGTATAATAATACTAAACTTAATATTATGAAAAATTGAATTAAAAATAACTTCAGTCAAGTCTAGTTAATCGAACCACAACCATTATTGTGTGGACCATGGTGCACACAAGTTGTGTGGATCATATTTTGTATACAGTAAAATAATGTACATTCAGTACAAAAATAATGTACATTGTATTCAGAGATGTACATAATTTGTGTACTGAGTGTACATTATATTCTATAATGTACATTCAGTACAAAAATAATGAACATTTAATATATTAAAACTGTACTTTTTGTTATGGTCCACATAATACTATGTGGACCATGATCCACACAAAAATCAGATACATAAAATGAGATAGATGGAGTACTAATTAAGGGCAAATTATCTTGTGGATTCAGGTCCACCTTGCGACGGTGAATCTTGATCCAAAAATACACAATTTATATATTGAATATTCACAATTTACTTATTGAATTTCACAATTTTATATACTAAGGGTGTGTTTGGTTCGTACATAGGAATCGGAATGGATATCAAATACTTGGTAATGGTAATGAGTTTTGATGAAAGTATTTAACATGTTTGGTAGTAGGGTGGAATGGGAATGGTTACTAATAGTAGTGTTTGAAAATGAATAAGGGAATGAAACCCTTATTGTATTTGGGTATGAGTTTTTCAATTGATGGGGTATTCGAAACCCATAGTAGTGTTCTAAAAACCTATCAACCAAACAACAATCACTTTTATACCCATTCCTATGGGCAAAACCACCAACCAAACACACCCTAAATATTTTCACAATTTACATACTGAATATTTACAATTTGACATTTAATATGTAAATTGTAAAAATTTGATATATAAATTGTGTATTTTGATCTGGACCCAAGTTCATGGCATAACTGTTGATGCTGATGATTAAGATAGATCATTTAAAAAAAAAAAAAAAAAAAAAAAAACAGAAATTGGATTGTCGGCGACAAGACCTATGCTGAAATAGCAGGGCCGGCCACGTAGCGAAAGTATACACGCCTATTTTAAATACTCACAAGTCACAAGCTATCTATCTTCAATTATGTTATATCATCAATTAAATTATTATACATGGACTTTCAAAGTGAGGGGGTTCCTTGTGCGCAGTGAACACCAGTTGAGCCTTTGTGGTTCATGTTCAGTTGAGTCACCATGACTTACATCCTTTCAAATGCTCTGTCGGGTCGGGGTGTGGGGGCCCTTAGGGTTGGGGTTCAATCTTTTGGAAGAATTATTATACCATGGATCAAGGTTCATATTGTGACATTGTGTTGATGGCAATTTATATCGTGCATCAGGACGCGCATTGCATTGTGCGCCCTGATGCAAAACGACATCGTTTCAATTTTTTTTTTTTTTTTTTATTTCACCTGCCTGTGTTTGCGGTTAATTTTCTTTTAAAAAAATCTCATGTTTAAAAATGTACATAAATTTATACTAGAATACACATAATTGTATACATGAATATACATAATTATATAACAAAATACACATACTTTTTTTTAATTTCCTGATTCGAATGTACATAATTGTATAAAAAACATGTACATAATTGTATAAAAAATGTACATAATTGTATAAACAGATACACATAATTGTATAAACAAATACGCATAATCACGTCAGCTCCCTACCGCGCCTCCCAAAACGACTTCGTTTTGAGAAGCGCGGGGTGCACAGTGCTAAAGTATTCACAATAAGAAATGGCTAACTTTCCTAGACAAATGGAATCAATAAGTTGATGATTGAGTCCCCCATTCTTGTATTGTGAAGTCTAGATTCTCATTCTCGTTATCTAAAGTTATATCCTTTCTACTTTTTCGGGAGCAACTATTGGTCTTGGAAATGTCCTTAGTTCCTCGATTCATTTGATATGGTTGTAAATTTTATATATTCAGTTGACACATTTTGTATATATAGTTTATAACTGTTTTTATATATATAAACAAATAATTAACTTGATAATTGCTGACAACTGCAAATACATAATATGTCAACTATAGATACATAATCTGATTTGATAATTGCTTACACATAATATGATAACTACTAGTACATAAACTATCAACTGCATATGCAGAATTTGTTAACTATAGATACAAGATCTTAACGTTATTTTTAGACCAGGGTCACCAAATCCTGGTTTATGGTATAACTAGTATTTTCACACGTGCGTTGCACGGAATTGATTTGTTATAATACTTTAAAAATATTTGAATCGATATACAAATATAAATTATAACAACGAATATTACCCAATTACCCGTGTGATCCGCGTGCGATGCGCAGATATTATATATATATATATATATAATAAAATTATAACACTTTAAAAATATTTGAATCGATATACAAATATAAATTATGACAACGAATATTACCCAATTACCCGTGCGATGCGCGTGCAATGTCCGTGCGATGCGCGTGCAATGCCCGTGCGATGCGCGTGCAATGCCCGTGCGATGCACAGATAATTTTTTTACAATCATCGTGGTAAATTTGCAAGATGTGATAGTTCAAGCAATAATGTTACAAATTGCGTCTACATAAATCGATTCAAACCGAGTGATTGGAACCAATGGAACGCAAGAAACTGGACAGGAGGGTGTACCAGAAGGACTCTATTGCAATGCCAGAAGAACAGCATAGAGGTTGGTGAAAATGATAGGTTTCTTGAGGTTAAACACATCAAATTGCCCGATTTCGCTGATATTGATAGAAACATGAGAAGTTGAGAGGATTGTAAAAATAAGTGTGAAGAGGACTGCTCTTGCAATGCATACGCCCGACCTGTTCCTGATAGGATCTCCTGCATGTTATGGAGGAATGAATTGGTTGATATGATGCAATTAGATGAAGGCAATGGGAGTACTCTTTTCGTTCGTTTTCATCATTCCGAATTAGGTAAGTTCTAATTAAACTTTATCCTTTCAATTTAATTTCAACCAAGTTTTGATGTCTAAACTAACCATCAAATGGAACTTGTTTTGAACAGATAATAAGAGCAGCAAAACCACAATTATTGTTGCAGTATCTGTTGTGCCAGCAGTTGCAGTCATTGTATCCATTTGGCTACTATGTAGCTGGCAAGCAAGAATCCGAGGTAATTAAGCTAAGGTTTGAAACATCAAGATTGAGATTTTTCATTTGGATCTTGTAATATTGTGGTTAAATTATGTGTTCCCCCGAACTTTTCATTTTAGCAGCCAAGAAAAAAGCTGAAATTCGATATATTTGAATTATGGTTAAAAATATTGTGGTTAAATTATGGTTAAAAATATTTGAATCAATATACATATACAAATATAAATTATAACAACGAATATTACCCAAGTACTCGTGCGATCCGCGTGCAATGCGCGTGCGATGCACGGATATTTTATATATATATATATATATATATATATATATATATATATATATATATATATATATAGATAGATAGATAGATAGATAGATAGATAGATAGATAGATAGATAGATAGATAATAAAATTATAACACTTTAAAAATACTTTAAAAATATTTGAATCGATATACAAATATAAATTATAACAACGAATATTACCCAATTACCCGTGCGATGCGCGTGCGATGCACAGATAATTTTTTTTATTTAGATAATAAAATTAAAGATGGAATTATAAACATTTCTATATATTGTTGAACCAACCTCGGGCGCATGAAAGCTTTGTCGGGTCTTCCACAATGGGGAAAGAGTGCCATTATTATCAAGAAACATGGCGATCTTCTTTCCTTTGGGAGAATTCACTATATCATCAATATTGTTGAATAGAAATATGAATTTTAATATTGTTGTATCGTATTACGAATATGAATTTTAATGCAGAAGTAATACGAATAGAAAAATAAGAAACAATATATTCTATTAGGATTTGTATTACACTATTTTATAATAATATTAGAATATGAATTTTAATGTAGAAGTGTAGTACGGATATATAGGAAATCTTAATAGTATAGAACTATTTTGGGCGGGAAATTAAAATGGAGGATTTTATTTTTATATATAGTATAGATTTGCTATCATCAATCATGTTTATCTTATAATGTGGGTCTTAATTTAAAAATTATGTATATACATTTATATAGTTAACATATTATCTGATTTCCGTCAATAAATTATGTGCTTGTAAATAAATTGAAAACACATAATATATTAACTATATGCGCATAATATGTTAACGACAGATATATAATATGCAATAAAAGAAGAAGATGGAGAAAGATTGAACAAGATGGGGCTTTGGTTTTGGTTTAAAAAAAAATTAAAAAAAAAAAAGAAAAGAAAAAGAAATCTAAGCACAAGTATGGAAGATCTAACAAGGAGATAATATTTGGAAGATAAGTTTAGCTTTATCATTTTGCCCTCCAAAATAGTGCGTGTGAATGTGTGATCTCCTTCGATAAGATTATGAATTTCAATATTTTTATGTCACATATTGCTCGGCAATGATCTTGCGATCTAGTGACATGAAGTGACTTTTCTAAATGAGAGGTCATGAATTTGAGCTTCAATAGAAACGGTATTGACTCATTGTGTTTAAGTATGTTGGATAAATTTGATATTTATTAATTTGTAAATTGTTAATATAAATTTATACTATAGAAATTTCAATTATTAATGAGGGCAAATGGCAAGAAACATGGTTGATTGGAATAACGTTTTGGTATGAAAAAAATTAGAATTTTAATATTAGTATGTACAAAGTTTTAAGTTAATGTATTGTTTAAATCATTAATATATATACTTTTTAGTATTCTCTTACCCAACAATCTAGAAGGTTGTTTTCATTCAAAAAAAAAAAAAAAAAATACAATCTAGAAAGTTTGAGTGTAAACATTATATTTTGGGATAGAATTAATTTCACTTTTGGTCCTAAGATAATTGAAGTGTTGTTTATTTCAGTTCACAAGTTTCAAAATTATCAATTTTAGTATCGTAATTATTCAATTTTTTTAAATTTCAGTCTATCTAGTCAAATTGTCAGCAAAAAATAATCGAAAAAATTTTAATAAACAATTTAAAATACCTTATCAATTTAGTATCGTAATTATTCAACTTTTTTCAATTTCAGTCTGTTGCATTGGCAAATTAAAGCAGAGCTTTGCAACCATCCATAAAAATACCATATTCTCTGTAAAGCCTTATTCTTTGAGCCGATTATAAAGCAAAAGGGTAAGGGTGAAATATATGCCATCCTAGTAGAAAGGGTCCGCAAACATCAACATAAACATCAACATCAACAGGATTCTTATAAATCTTGGAGCATCCATTGGGGACTATGCTTGCTTTTTAGAAGTTAGAATAGTAGGGGTGTTTGGTTGGATGGAAAAAATTTTCTACGGAAAATATTTTTTTAAAAGTGGAGGAAAATGTTATTTAGTTGGATGAAATATTTTTCGCTTGAACTTGACTTCCTTAAAGTGAAGGAAAATAAAATCCTAGCAAAGGATTGGTATTTTATTTTCCAAAGATTTTGGGAAGAAAGTATAACACAATTGGACTATTTTACCCTCATCAAAGTTTATTAATTACACATATATATTATTGTTAAGGGCATATTGGTCTTTATATTTATAACTAGTATTTTTTTTTATGCACAATGCGCAAAAAATAGGTGCTCAATATTAATACATTATATTAAAATTTTAAATTTATTTAGATTTTAGATGTTTAAATTATTTTAAATAATAATAATAATAATAATAATGTAAATCATTTTTGTAAATTTGATATTTATATTTTATGTAATAATTAACATATAACTCAAATATATAATGTTTATATATTATTATTAATGAAGAAGATAAGAAAATATACGGTGAACGCATGTGCATGGTAACAATAGTGGAAAAGATAACGGAAATTATAGCGGTAGAGGTATGTTTGTCTAAAATATTTTAATGTACAACCTTTATAGCATAATGTATAAAAAAAAACTTAACGCAAAAAACAGACACAAATCAGGGGTATAACTTTCATCCACACTTATTATGTTTTTAGATTTTAGATTATTACCATTCCAAACTCAACACAACCAAACAATGAAATTCATATTTCCAATAATTTTTTGCCTAGATGAGTAGTTCAGAAAGAACAGAAACCAAAAAATATCATCATCACCTCACTTTCAAGTTTCAAGGCATCTATCTAGCCATCCAGAGAGATTAAGCTAGCAACAATAGTTTACAGATCACAGACGACCAAAAACAGAGTTTCCATGGAAAGAGTGAAGAGGATTGAGAAAACAGCAGTAATTAAAACCAAACGAGGGTAGAATGTACTATATATAATCCATCTCTCTGTATCTGTAATATTCCATTTCCAGAGGAACGAAAGGGCTGTTGAAATATGGATAAATCATTGGCAAGAATAGAGAAGGTCAACCACCCTTTCAACAAAAACCAGACTCTCTGTTGCCTCTTTTACTCTCCATTTTCCGGCATAGAAGAGAAGAAACGGAGAAGAAGAAATGATGAGCAAATGATTAAATTGCTTTCAAAAAAATTTTGATCACTTCACTGGATAGACCGAAATTGAGAAAAATTGAATAGTCACGATACTAAATTGACAATTTTAAAATTGAGTTAATATCCAAAATCGTCCTCGACTATAGTGGTTTTTCTCAATTTCGTCCTAAACGACTTTGGTGACCTAATATCGTCCCAGACTTTTGTGTTTCGCTCAATTTAGTCCTCCATTTGTTATTCCGTCAAATTAGTGTTAAATAAAGGGACAATTTAGTAATGTCAATATTGATCTCTCTTTACTTTCAACTTGTGAAGTGCGGAATTCCTCTTTCTTGTACGAATTACACCCAGAATTACTCCCGGACCTGCAAATCAAATTTTATATTCGCAGTTTTAGGAGTAATTCGTAAAAAAAAAAAGGGATTTCGCAGTTCACATGTCTATGAGTAAAGAGATGTCAATATTAAAATTACTGAATTGTCTATTTATTTAACACCAAATGGACAAAATAACAAATGAGGGACTAAATTGAGCAAAAACACAAAAGTCTGGGACTAAATTGAGCGAAACACAAAAGTTTGGGACGATATTAAGTCACCAAAGTCGTTTAGGACGAAATTGAGAAAAACCACTATAGTCGAGGACGATTTTGGGTATTAACTCTTTTAAAATTTGTCAACTAAAATTAACAATATCCCAACAGTCATACAATCAAAAGTGAAATTAACTCTTTTGTGATATATCATAAATGCATGAGATCTGCACGAAATATTTTAAATATGATTCTTTAAATGATGCAGGCTCTCAGCTTCCCGTCCAGTTGGATTGATCTTGTAATGTTATGTGTGTCTATTGTCAAATATAATCTACTATCTACTAGACCAACAGTAAATTAAATATATGATGAAATTTTCTCAACATAGGGTTTTCTAGGTTTTCCTTCGGTCGATCCATCGACTTCTTTCTACGGTAGCATCCGTATCTACGACCAGCGCTGAACATCTGCTTGCATGCGGATGGCATCAACAACGGAGGAACCTGCAGTGGCGGCCCTAACGGCTCGATGGGTGGACGTCGTTTTGGAGGAGGAGGCTACGGCCTTCTTGCCGGTTGACGAACCGGAGGCCGATGGGGGGGCGGGGGGAGATGTGGAGGAGAGCTGGGGAGTTGTGGGCAGATTCTTGACACGGAAGCTAGTCAGGTTGGAATTTATGAGTCGGGTCTTGGCATCAGTTTGGCAGCCGGTCAGTGGGGTTGAGGCAACGGAGATAGACCCTGGCCGTTTCCTGTTTGTTTTCCATCATGTAACGGACATGGAACGTGTTCTGAATGAGGGGCCATGGTCCTTTGATAATAGCACACTAGTATGCAAGCAAGTCCCTGACGGAGTCATGCCGATTGATGTAGTATTGGATACGGTGGATCTATGGGTCCAATTGCACGGAGTGCCGAAGGGATACTCGTCCTCTCGGATCTTGGAACAGATTGGAAATTTCTTGGGCAAGTTTGTTAAGAGTGATGACCGCTTCAATAATGTACCATGGAAGGTGTTTCATCGTATTAGGGTTTCGTTGTCTGTTGATAAGCCTTTGAAAAGACGGATGAATTTTATTAAGCGGGATAAGACAAGCTGCTGGGTCACGTTCAAGTATGAGCGCCTACATACGTATTGTTATTTTTGTGGGATGCTTGGACACTCGTATCAATTTTGCCGGGGAGCCAGGGACTCGAAACTCCCGGTGGAGGAATACTTGTTCGGCCTGGAATTGCGAGTGGGGGGGAGTCGTGGTCCTAGGCCGGTGGGCGGTAGCTGGCTCCTACCGTCGGGAGGGCACGCCGTGGGGCGGAAACAGCAGACTGACCACGTGACAGCAGGGCAGTCTTCGGTGGTTGGGAACCGGGCCGTGGAGGCGGATGTTGTAGCGGTGGCCAAGCGCCGCCGGGAGGATGTGGAGGGTGGGGGACGGAGGTATGAAGGAGAGGATGTTGTTATGGCCGAGCGTTCAAAAAACTTGCAGCTGGCGGGTTCTGGTTCCCAGACCCGCCCGGATCAATGAGTACCCTCAGCTGGAACTGTCGTGGCTTGGGTAATCCACGGACAGTTCGGGAACTTGTGGACATGGTGTCCCGTAAGCAACCCGACTTTGTATTTCTGATGGAGACTAAAGTTGCACGTGATCATGCAGAGCGTTTTCGAGTTAAGATTGGTTATGAGGGGCTTTTCTATGTTGATAGTGATGGTTTAAGCGGTGGTATAGCGTTATTGTGGAAAAGGAATACAACGGCCCGGCTGCTAAGTTACTCAACGAACTATGTTGATGTTGTGGTAACTATTGCTGGCTTTCCGGAGTGGCGAATGACAGGCTATTATGGTTACCCTGAACGAACAAGGCGCACTGAGTCATGGGATCTTTTGAGAACGTTATCGGGTCGGTCAAACCTCCTATGGGTTGTCATTGGAGATTTTAATGACTTACTATATCAGAATGAGAAGAGAGGAGGGAATCCGCATCCGAATAGCCTTCTACGTGGTTTTGGGGAGGCCGTTGAGGACTGTGGGCTTGCTCAGTTGCCTATGAATGGATATCCGTACACATGGGAGAAGGGGAAGGGGACTGAAAACTGGATGGAGGAGAAGCTCGATAAGGTACTGGTAACGAATGAGTGGCGGGGCATAGTGACAGGGGCCAGGGTGATGAATCTGAGAACCCGAAAATCTGATCATTCGGCTCTCTTTCTGGGGATCCATGAGTCTGTTGGGAGAATGGGACCTGGTAGGAGGGGATTCCGTTTTGAGATGGCATAGTTGCATGATGAGGGGTGCAGGAATGTGGTAGAGCAGTCTTGGCAAGAGGGGAGGGGGCAGGGTTTACAGAGCTGTATTCAGTACTGTGGGAATTGGTTAACACGTTGGGGTGGAGATCGGTACCACAAGTATGGAAAACGAATTAGTGAGCTGACAAGAGAACAACAGCGACTCAGGGGACGCACCGACCCGGCCTCGCTCGCAGAGTTTCAGCGCCTAGAACAACTGCTAAGTCGTACTGAAGTTCAGGAGGATGCCTATTGGAGACAGAGGGCCAAGCAACACTGGCTGAAGGAGGCGGACTCTAATACGAAGTTTTTTCACAGGTATGCCTCTCACCGAAAAAAGAAGAATACTATTTCTAGATTGATGAATGATGATGGGGATTGGGTGGAGGGGGAGCCTATGAAAAATGTTATTTTACAATATTATAAACGTATTTTCTGTGCTGGAACCCCGAGAACTGGGGATGGGTTTTTTGAGGGGATTACTCCGCAAGTTACACAGGCACAGAATGAGTCTCTGCTACGGCCTTTTGAGCTGGATGAAGTTAAGAGTGCATTGTTTGCAATGTTCCCGGATAAGGCACCGGGCCCGGATGGAATGAATCCGGGCTTCTATCAGCACTTTTGGGATGTGGTAGGGGGGATGTGGCGAGTTTTATAATAAATTGTGTTGAATCCTGTGATTTCCCGCCTGGTTTGACTGAAATCGATGTTGTATTGATCCCTAAGAAGAACACCCCGGAATATGTGACTGACTTGCGCCCTATAGCTCTCAGTAATGTGATTTATAGGATTATGGCAAAAATGCTGGCTAACAGAATGAAGCCGTTAATGGAGGATGTAATCGCTGAGTCACAAAGTGCTTTTATCCCGGATAGGCTGATTACGGATAATATACTTTTAGCTGCGGAAGTGGGGCATTTTTTGAACAGGAAACAATGCGGAGTGGGGGGATGGAGTGCTCTCAAATTGGACATGGCAAAGGCATATGATCGTGTAGAATGGTCATTCCTTCGTAAAATGATGCTGGCTTTGGGCTTTCATGGTGGCTGGGTGGAATTGATTATGAAGTGTGTGACATCAGTTTCATATAATATTCAGGTGAATGGCTCAAGGTGTGATCCTATTATACCCACTCGTGGATTAAGGCAAGGGGATCCTTTGTCCCCATATCTATTTATTATTTGTGCAGAAGGATTGTCCCTATTGTTACAGCAGGCACATAATGTGGGAGCAATACATGGATGCAGGGTAGCGAGGGGTGCCCCCCAGTTTCCCATTTATTTTTTGCGGATGACAGTCTCCTGTTTTTTAAGGCCAATGTGGTGGAAGCAAATGAAATTAAAAGGTGACTATCTGTGTACGAGGATCTATCTGGGCAGGCGGTTAATTATCACAAGTCAAGTATATGCTATAGTAGAAATACAAGTAGTGTTGACAGGAACAATGTGGCTCAGATACTGGGAGTGACGCAGGCCCCGAATTTTGGCAAGTATTTGGGACTCCCCTCCTTTGTTGGACGACACAAGAAAGCAGTTTTTGCATATGTTGAGGATAAAATCAGGCAAAGAATTGGCTCATGGAATAAGAAATTGTTATCGCAGGCAGGTAAGGAGATTTTATTGAAAACGGTGGCACAATCAATGCCCACGTTTTCAATGAGTGTTTTCTTGCTACCCATATCAATGTGCACGGCGGTGGAAAGAACTATGAATCGGTATTGGTGGGATTCTGGAACTGACAGACGAATCCATTGGAAGGCATGGGACAAGTTGTGTGTCCCTAAGAAGTATGGGGGTTTGGGGTTTAAGGATCTGCGTGCGTTTAATTTAGCAATGCTGGGAAAACAGGCATGGCGAATGTTGACTAAACCTGAATCTCTAGTGGCACGGGTGTATAAGGCTCGTTATTTCCCGAAAGGAACGTTCTTTGATGCACAAATGGGAAATAATCCCAGCTTCTGCTGGCGAAGCATCATGGCAGCAAAGAGTATAGTTTGTGGTGGGGTCAGGCGCAGAATTGGTAACGGGGAGACTACACTTATATGGACCCACCCCTGGTTACTAGATGAGAATGACCCTATGATACAAACGGAAATGCCAGTACAGTTGCAGGAAGCCAGAGTGGCAGGTTTGATTGATCAACAGACGGGTACTTGGGATCCCTCAATCTTAACAGATTTATTCCAACCTGATGATGTGGCGAATATTATGAGAATACCCATCTCCCTGGATTATGATGATGCCTGGTACTGGCATGGGGACCCAAGAGGTGTGTACTCTGTTAAAAGTGGATACAGAATAATAGTTGGGAACTATCAAGAAAATAATGAGACATTTACTAAATGGCTACCCTTATGGAAACTCAAAATCCCACCAAAATGGAAAACTTTTCTCTAGAGAGCTATTAGTGATATATTGCCTACCACTACAAACTTGCTTATGAAGAGGGTGGATGTGGACCCACGATGTGCCATGTGTGGAATATTTCATGAGAACACAATGCATGCCTTAGTGTTGTGTGATCTTGCAAAAAACATTTGGGACAAATCCAACCTTACAATCCCCAATATAGTCACAAATGTTTTTCATGTTTGGTTTGATGAACTTCTAGAAGTTCTAGACTCTGATGGAATGTTATATGCAGCAGCAATTCTTTACAATATATGGAGAGCAAGGAACCAGGCGGTTTGGGAGGCGATGTTACCGCGCCCGGAGACTGTGCTAAGAAGCGCCGCTACCGCCAAGCTAGCGTGGACACGGGCACATCCACTGCCCATGACCCGTGCCACCCAGCTGCTACCCGAGCCGACCCTGCTGCAGGAGAATGCCGAACTGCATGGCACCGAAGCTTATGCTGCCGAACCGCCACATGGACTGCCGAGGAGAATTTGTCGAGTGGATGAGGGTTTTATGCAAGAAACAAGCCGTGCTGCGGTTGGGGCAGTCCTACTCGACACGGAAGGGGGTTATGTCTCGGCGTACACCGCACCACTCCGGAATTGCTCCTCACCACTTATGGCTGAGGCGCTGGCATGTAAAGAGGCTCTATCATGGTTGAAGGATCGGGGAGAACAGAATGTTGAGATATACACAGATTGTTTGACACTGCACCGCTATCTTACTACACCAACCGTTGGGTTGCGTACGTATCTAGGCTATGCCATTGACAGTTGCAGACATATTGCATCTTTATTTCAGTCTTGTTCGTTTTGTTTTAGTCCTAGATTAGACAATTATCTAGCTCATGCTTTAGCTACTACGGCTTATCAACAGTCCGTTCCTATGTATTGGGATTTACTCCCACCTGATATTATTTCGGCCTACTTTTAATGAAGCGCCATATATTTTTCAAAAAAAAAAAAAATCTACTATACTAATAAGAGCCCAAGAGAGTTAGGTCTATAATGGGTAGAAAAAATGGCGGTCAAATTTTTTAATCAAATGAATGGCTGAGATTGATCAGATTTAAATTTTTCCTTAAAATTTACTAATTTATCCTTAATGAATATGATTACCCGTTAACTTTTCCGTTAAATATTATATTTTCTGTTAATTTCGATTAGTTCACCGTTAACTTACTCATTGATTTCAATAAGAAGGATCTTAGGTTCGAACCCCATCTCAATCAAAGTTGGCATAATTAGTATTCTATTTTACTTTTATTAAATTAAATAATAATTTAGTAGCTACAACAAAAAAAATACATATGCATTTATTTAATTTAGAATTATGTGTCTACAATGTTTTTATTCTAAAAAAAATTATTCATTATTAATAAATTAAATAAGAGAAATAATTTCATTAGTTATATTGTCTTTATTTTTCTCCAATATAAAAATTCTTTACATTCAAATTCATCAATTGATTATATTCGCTACATTGTCCCTACAATGTCTTTATTAAAAAAAAAAATTATTCATTATCAATAAATTAATTAAGAGAAATAATTTTATAATTATTAGCGGTTAGCGTTAGAGGATTATATTAACGGATTTGACCAGCGAATTATATCAACGGTTGGTAAAAAGACATTTGAAAAAATTAACTGTTTAGATTAACATGTAAAATGACCTAAGGGTATACATATATTTAATAATAATAATAATAATAATAATAATAATAATAATAATAATAATTGTTTTAAAAAATAAAAAAAATATAATTAAGACAATCATATTAACTACTTGGGGGATTTATTTACAAAAAGAGTATCAAATCACACAACAAATTGAAGTGAGAAACTACATCGCAATGTTCTTGTTTGGCAATCAGCAGTTAGCTCTTCAATATTAGTATATATTTTATGCCCTAATTTTTATTTGTTATCCCTTATGTCCCGTATTTGATTTCAACCATGTCTATACAATTATTTGATTGACAATTATAATCAATCTTGACTATATTATCTTGCATTTGTAAACTTAGAATTACCTATTTAAATACGCGAATTCAACATTCAATTATCTATGCATGAACAATTCCAATATAATCTTGCCTTGATATATTTTAAAGTACTTATTTAATAAAAAAAAAAAAAAACATTGGGCATCATCCCAATCGCGCAATGCGCGTAAAAAACTAGTGTCCTTATAAATGGTGTGCTTACTGATACAATTTCCCGGCAAATTATGCTGTTAGCATGTGCCTACCATACACATAGTGCGTATGAATTTATATTCATAATTTTTATATTGTAGATCCATAATTTCTAGAATCTCAGTGAGCTAAAATTTATACTTTAGATTCCAATTGTTGAACCATGTTTTCACAAATCAGTGCAGTATAGAAATTATGAATCTGTTGTATTTAAATTATGAATCCTACGATTTTAGAAATTATGAATCTAAAGTATAAATTTTGGCTCACCGAGAATCTAGAAATTATGAATCTACAGTATAGAAATTATGGATCTACAGTATAGAAATTATGGATATAGATTCGTGCGCACCATACAAGGTGGGCACGTGTTCACAGCATAACGATTGCAATTTCCCTGTCTAGGGGCATTATATTCGGCCAATAGTTATGCTGTGCAACCATGTGCACCGTGCGGTTGCAAAACGACGTCGTTTTGACTAAAAACGCGCGTCCCATTTAAAAAAAAATATCAGTTTCGATTCCCCTCAACAGCATTATTGTGGATATATAGTTATGAATTATTGTGGATATATAGTTATGAATTTGTGGATATATAGTTATGAATTTATGGATATTTAGTTCATTTATTGTGGATATTTAGTTCATTCATTGTGGATATTTAATTCATTCATTGTAGATATTTAGTTCATTCATTCTGGATTTTGTGTTATTCATTTACTGTGGATATATAGTTATGAATTTGTGAATATATAATTATAAACTTGTGAATATATAATTATGAATTTATGGATATATAATTCAAATTATGCACAAAAAAATACTATTGCCGAGAATCAAACCTAATTTTTTAAAAAAAATAAAACACATATTTTTAATCAAAACGATGTCGTTTTTGCAATCGTATGCACCATATGGTTGCACAGCATAATTTGCGATATTCGGCAGTGTAGAAAGCAAAAATTTAATGACGGAGAATGGGCTTGTTCATATGTTTTGGGCCTTGTCTTGATATAATTGGGTCAATTGTTGATTTACTTGGATTAATTAAACTATCAAACTAAATTGACTAAATTGACCAATTAAATATAGGAGCGTTATGCCCTGGATCCGTGTCTACCATGTACATGGTGGACACGCTGTACATTCATAATTTCTATACTGTAAATTCATAAAATTTATAATGTAGATTCATAATTTTTATACTGCACATTCATAATTTCTGTACTGTAGATCCATAATTCCTATACTGCACATTCATAATTTCTATGTTGTAGATTCATAATTTCTATACTATAGATTCATAATTTCTAAATTGTAGATTCATAAAATTTATAATGTAGATTCATAATTTTTATACTGCACATTCATAATTTCTGTACTGTAGATTCATAATTTGATAACTATACAGTTTAGAAATTATGAATCTACAGTACCGAAATTATGAATCTACAGTACAGAAATTATGAATGTGCAATATAGAAATTATGAATCTACATTATAAATTTTATGAATCTAATTATGAATATACAATATAAAAATTATGAATCTATAATATAGAAATTATGAATGCACTGTATATCTACTATGCACATGGTGGATACATGTCCACAACATAATTTGCCTTAAATATAATTGAAGGCTGGTGGACTCAAAATTAAATGTAACTGAAGGTTGATAGGCTCAAATTATATTGATTAGACTTGCTAATTGGAGCTGGCAAATAATGGAAATGGGTTCAAAGTAATGTTTGGCCCAACAAGAGAATATTCATATATTAATTAATTATTTAGTTAAAGTATGTGATAAAATCATGAATCCAAACGAAATTGTGGTTAGATGCATTTTGAATAAATATTCATATTATCCTAAATATTTTTTTGACAACATATTATCCTAAATATTAATTGATAATATAAGGATAATATTAAAGAGTTTGTGTTCTGCCATATTCTTCCTCTCCAAAAAGGTTGAATTCCCACCCCAAGGTCCCACATCCTGACCCAATAAAGCATTTGGGAGGATGTAAATTATGGTAACTCAATGATTCAGTAGACATGGTCAAATATCGGTGCACACAAGAGATCTGCGTACTTTAAGGGGGCGTTTGGTTCGGGTTATCTAAGATAACCAAGGTTATCTTTAGCTAGTTATATAACATTCCTGTGATTGGTTGAAATTTTCTAACATTCCCTTGGAATCTTATTTAACCTCCACATCAGCATTTTCCTTATTTTAAAGGGAATGTGATTCCCTTGGTTTCCTTATGTTATGTAATATTCCCTTACTTTTTTACATACTCTACCCTCCACTCTTTTACGAACTCCGCGTTTGATATTTCTTGGTTTCTTCTCGCATCGTTGAACGCAATTATTTGTGCATGGTTTACTGATTCTATAATCCTTGTTAATGTTAACTTTCCCCTTAATGAGCAGTTATTTTTGCAATCTTACTGATTCTCATTATGCCTACCATAAGAATTGGTTCTTTTGCAGTGAAAGTTAATACAAATTAAAATTGAAGTGCATCACATATACTTGGTGAAAGTTAATACAAAATTTTTGAACTTCATATATTGAAATGCATGAAAAATGTTGATGGTATTAAAGTAAAATAGTCATTATAACATAAAGAACAACCCTTCAAATTATGCTGTGCATCCGTGTGCACCATGCATGGTGCACACGGATGCTAAAACGACGTCATTTTGACTAAAAACGCACGTCCAACTTAAAAAAAAAAAAAATCAGTTTCGATTCCTGTCAACAACATTATGTTGTGCATAATTTCTGAATGTATAGTTATGAAATTATGGATGTATAGTTATGCAATTCTGGATGTGTAGTTATGCAATTCTGGATGTATAGTAATGAAGTTATGGATGTGTAGTTATGCAATTCTGGATGTATAGTTATGCAATTCCGGATGTTTAGTTATGAAATTATGGATGTGTAGTTATGCAATTCTGATTTTTTTTTTTAAGTCGACGTCAAAATGACGTCGTTTTTGCATCCGTGTGCACCACGGATGCACAGCATAACAACTCTCAACCAAACAACTTTATATTACATATCTCAGTTTTAACCAAACACAGAATTCTAACATTCCCGGCAATCTAACATTCCGTGAACCAAACGACCCCCAAGTATAATCCACTAATCGAGCAGTGTTTGCTTGGTCGCTCGAATCTTCAAAGCTAAATATTTCCCATCCTTCTCTTTCCTTGACGCTACATTTCCACAATCCAAGTTATTATTGGCTGCACAAAGCCTTTACAGTCTAAGGTTGTGCAGGTGTATCGCTCCCGGGATGGCAATTTCAATCCACCCGAATCCATCTTGCATGGATCGGTTTTTTTTTTTTTTTTTTTTTTTTTTTTTTTTTTTTTTTTTTTTTGGTGATGGTGTGTGGTAGGTCAGGGGTGGATCTTAAAAAAGTAAACCCGTTATGGGTCGGGTTGATATATATATATATATATATATATATATATAAAAGTTTATATAACTTCGTGTATCTGTTTTATTATTTTTATATCTAAACTACTAAGTTTATTTTCAAAAATTAACAATTTAGTTATTATATTTAAATATTTCTATTATTTTATGTTTTAGTATCACTAATGAATTTTATTATTTTATTATGTGTAAGTAATTCAAATAATATTTTTTTAAAAAATTAATAAGATGATAAGTGGTGGGTACCCGTAGTGGGTACCCGCATCGGTTCGGTGGGGGTGTGTTTTGAAAAAGTCCACCCGATGTGGGGTGGGGGTGGGGGTGGGTGGAGAAAATATAAAGTGGATCGGGTGATGAATGTAACCTTTCTTAACCCACCCCGACCCATTGCCATCCCTATGTATTGGTGATGGCAAATCCCCGTTTATTTGGAACTCTCCTTGGTTACTTGGTGCAGATCAGGGACCCGCTTGTTGTCTCATCTCCATGCGCTCTTTCTCTAACATCAGCTATAGATGCTACTGAATGGGATGAAGCTGTTGTTAGTTTCATTCCCTGACCCGCTTGTTGTCTCAACTTCATGCCCTGTTTCTCTAACATCAGTTATAGATGCTACCGAATGGGATGAAGCTGTTGTTAGTTTCATTCCCTTAGCTAAATCGTGTGGGCTTTGGATCAGAGCTGTGTTATTGGGTGATAATGATGCCTTCTTAGCCGTTGTTAGTGGTCCTCTCAGATGCCCGGCAGATCCTCACCTAGCTGGATTCTCTGATGGCATAAGGTATGGGTTGCATGGAAGCCCTTTCTTAGCTGAAGGACAAGTCTTTGGCTAACATTAGAGTCAAGATTGATTGCTTGAATCTTTATTATGGGCTATCAGGTAGATGGCTTGTATTATCCTATGTTTGGTTGGTCAATCACAATTGTTTTTCTCTTATGAACTCTTTGGGCGCTTGCCACATTTTTCATGTCAACACGATTGATCCTCAAGCTGGTTTGTGTTTTTGGGAGGGGTCTCTCCAACTTGTATTCTTTATAACCTTTTCGACTAATGATATCATTTCGTTGTTGGTTCTGAAAAATAAATTTTATGAAAATTGTTTATATTAACATCAAACAAAAATATAAATTCTTTTTTTTTTTCTCTCTATATTATTCAAAATATATATGATAATTAAAATTTACCACATTAAAAATTTGCAAAATATGATTTAAACTAAACATTTATTATTATTCGTGTTTTATCAATATTCTGTACATAAAATTTCATGTATCACACATACAAGATGCATGATATATAGGAGGAAAGAGTCATCAATTTTATTGTTCATTTTTCATTCTAATATATATCATATAAGAATTTCAATAAACTAAGATGTTTATAAAGAATGAATAGATCTACAATAATAAAAATTCTTTAGTAATGAAACCTCTATTTATTTACAATATTAATTAATCACTTAATTAAATATTGGGTGAAACAACAAAGTTCAAACAAAAATATACAATCGTTGGACAAGAAACATAACAAATTGAACAAAATGATTAAAATCCATATAAAATATACTTAGGGAAATACATGATGGGACAATAGAAACACGTGGCGTGTAGAAGGTGGCTAAAAAAAAAAATATACAATACATTTATATATTTATAGTTTAAAATATTTTTTCTAAAAACTTTCAGTTCCACTTAGCTTGGTCTCTCTCTTCTTTTTGTGTGTGTGAGACTCTATTTGACCGTTCTGAACCTAGCTCCGCCCGCATAAACTAGCAGGAACCCCATCAAATTATTTAGAGGAGTTTCTAAGATCGTCGTACCCTAACTCATAACTTGTCCAAGATTAGTAAGAAAATTGGTATACCTGCTACCTTCACTCAACACACGCGTGAAAATCACCTCATTAAACCCCAACGCAAGGAACTTGCGATCAACAATGAGAATGAGAATAATAATAAAGTCAATAGGCTTGTAGTTCTCACCCATCACCTTCACAATTGCAAGGGAGAAGAAGAATGGTAGTAATATCAATCACTTAATATTATTAAGCGCACCATTAAACACCTTATTATTTCGTGCCTTCCACAAACCCCATAACGTATAAGAGAACTTTATCCCCCAAGTTGTGCGTACCATCATTGAGCCATTCATAATTTGACCAATTCAATTCCGCTTAACGAGTTACTTGTATTTTTACATAGAATTATTGACACTTTTTTTCAAGTAAAAAATATTGTTGAAATATCAAATGTAAGTTACACTAATATTATTAAACGGAGTAATATAAAAAAATTATTGTAACATAAAATTTACAAAAACTTAAATGATTGATACAAATTAAATTAATCAACCTTTTTATTAAAAAAAAAAAAAGCTTTATGAGGGGATAAATGAAAACTTAACAATATTATTCTTTTTTTTTTTTTAATAGAATAGTATACAAATTTAGGTTAAATTGAAAAATTTTAAAATCAAGTAAAATATTACTCATGTTTTGGATTCTGATATTAAGGTGGCGTTTGATTGTAAACATTTGCTATCATTCTATTGACTTCAAATAATTTATTAAGGTACTATTCTTCTTCTTTACCTTTGAACAATGGAATAAAAAATGAGAAAGAAAAAATAAAAAGAAAAGATCATATATATAAATTTTTATTTAATACAGTACCAACTAAAAAGTTAACTTATTATACTCATATAAACCTATTACAATTACACAATATTACAATTACACAATATTTGATTCCAATTTCAATATTTGAATTAAATGCTTTTCGACATTGATGCTTTTTATATTGGTACAATTACTATAATATGTTAAATTACGAAGTATTATATGACATTTGTTATTAATATTTGACATCGATTCAAATAATATAAATGATTACATTTGACGCAAAAGATAGGATATTGTATTATCATAAAAAAAATCTTTAATTATCCTTTTTTTTTTTTTTTTTTTTTATAAATACGATGGAAAATAATCACAATGGGAAATAAATCCATTTTTTTTTTACCAATAAGGCAATAACTACAGATTTCTAATTATTATTTAAAATTTTATTATATTTCTATATCAAGAAATAGATAAAACAGAAAAAATATAATTTGGTAATAACCTAAAATAAAAGCCGGCTACCTAAAAGTGTATGAATATATAAAATAAAGTTTATTTGCAAATACATTTTTTCTGCCTCTGTTCTGCTGCTCCTTGTACCTCCCAAATCTCTCTTCTCTCCCCCGCAGCTTCTCATTCGCCATTGACAAAGCTCCCATCTTTGCTTGAGGTCTGCGCTTTTCCGATCCCTTTTGGTTCTGTTCGTTTTCAGTATTCTCCGATTCAATTGATTGGGTGAGGGGAGTCTTTTGGATGTGGGTCGTATCGAGGAGTTCAATTTTCAATCCATTATTTAGGGAATTTGGGCTTTTAAATTTACTGGGTTTAATTAAATATCTGGGTTTTAATTTTTTACTTTGACATTAAATTTTCTATTCCTCTAATTTAATTGCAATTTGATTAACCGTCGAGTTTGGTTCTCTCTGTGTATACATGTATGCATGTATATTGTACTCACACTTTTGTGTTTTTGTGGAGTTTGAATCGATGGCTTATCGGGAATTAAGAGGGGTTGATGTTGAATTTGCAGTATGAGTTGTTGTTAATCTGTGGGTTTGGAGGATTGGTGAATTTGTTATTCTAAGTGCCTCTTTTGCACCTCACAATTCTTCAATCTTCGATGGATTTGTTTGGGCGTAGTAACGGAATCTCCTTAAACCTGTGAACTTAGAGATACTGATGTTTTACTCAGTATGAAGTACTGTGTTTTTGTCAAAACCTATTTTTGCCACTCTCTGATGGGGTCCTTATCACTGTGTTGTGACAGGTGAAGTTGCAGGAGTTTTGTTGGATTTGTGGAGTTCGGAATGACTACCATTGCAACTGAGGAGGCTGGAGCGGGAAGGTCATTGGAGGAAACATCAAGCGAGGAGCAGCATTGTCAGTCCAGTGAAGCATTGGCGGAATGGAGGTCGTCTGAGCAGGTGGAGAATGGAATTACCTCAACATCACCTCCTTACTGGGACAGCGATGATGATGACGACAGTGGTATGCTGTCTTTGGTTCGGTTCTTTATTTTGTTTGTAATCTTGTAGTCAGCTGAGAAGTGTGGAAATTATTGGGTTTGTTTCATGACACTTTGTTGATTTGTCCTATCTAGTGTATGTGTAGAAACAAGATGACATTGTGCCCTAGAATGATCTCATATGTGTGTGCGTGTGTGTATCAGAATGATGAACGGCTGCTTTTTATTGACGCATAGAAAGGTTAAAACTTATAGTTTCACCATTAAGTTTTTTGGACCATAATTGCCCGAGCTTTAGAAGCGGTTGCTTTGTTTTACTCCCTGTTACAAGGTGTGTTGTTCACTGAATTTATTTTTTGAAAATTCATTTTGAAGTGAAGACAATTTTTTTGATTAAAATTTATTTTTACTTTTCCTACTCTTTTATGTTATACGTATCTGGTTGCTAAAATTCCCATTTGTTGTGAAATTTTTGTAAGGAGAGTTGTATAGAACACTTGACTACCCTTAAGAGCAAGATTAATGGTGGGGTTTTTGAGTTTTTAAAAAGAAAAAGAAAACAGAAACTAGTGACCAACCCTAACACGCCCAGTTGGTGGGTGCGTAAGTCCCACACACGTGTGACTAGCTCACTTGCAAATACTATTTTTTTTTAAAATCTTTATTTAAAATTCTGACAAAAGCTGTGGAAAACTCCAAATAACAGTCCAAACCACCCCCCCACCCCCCTCAAAGAAAAAAAAAAAACTGAACAAAATCCCCTCAATGGGGATGCTCTAAGACATTACTTGATTGCTGCTGTAAATTATAATCATTAGGATCTAATCTCATTGTTATTGGAGAATGCTTTCCTAATGATCAAATATAGTTTCTAGTTGTGTGGTATGATTTTCTGGCCATTATTAATTATAAATATAAATACCCACGGATGCTGATATTTGTGGGTGGCAATCGTACTGGGTGGGAACTCTACCTTTCTTGTCCTTAGGTGCTGATTTTGCTTGATGATGGATTGTCATCTTATTTATTGCATTGTAGGACCTAAACCGTCTGAGCTGTATGGAAAGTATACGTGGAAGATTGATAAGTTTTCACAAATCAATAAGCGAGAACTTCGGAGTAACGCATTTGAGGTTGGCGGCTATAAATGGTATGTATCTTCAAGCAAAAAATTTCCCTGTTCTCCATTTATTTTTTTCCAATCATAATACTTAATTATTGAGCCTTTTTTTTTTAATTTAATTTTATTTTATGGCTTATAGAATGCTATACATGTCCTATTCTATGCTAAATGTCTATGTTGCCATTATGTAATGTTTTAAGAAAAGAGAATTCCATAAATGGTCCTTCGACTATTATTTTTTTCCAATTTTGTCCTCAACTTTAAAATCAACCGTAAATGATTCTGAGACTATTGATTTTGTACCAATTTTGATCATCTGTTAAAAAAACTATCAACGAGCCGTTATGCTCAAGGCGGAAAATGTAAATTCACTCTTGTATCTCCAGATTGGCTTCTTTATACTCCTATTAAGTTACACTGGGTGATACCCCAGCTGCTATTGAGCATGATTCTTGAAAAGCTTTGACTTCTTGAGAGATCCACAATTCCAAAAGAAACATATCCACATTCAACCAACCCTAATTTCAGCACTGCAAAATTTTAGCAAATACTTTGTACTACCAAGAATGCAATAAAAAATTGCCAAAAAGGAATTATGTGAAATCACAAGGCATTGCAAACTGATCTAGAAGTCCAGATATGGCAGTTGCAGATTACAAAAACTGAGAAGAAAACTCAGTTCCCCTGAATTAAGGAGTTGAAAGTAGCTAGTCTTATGCTTCTAAATCTACTCAAGGTTCTGTCTGATCAACTAGCACTTCCATCTCAAATCTATACTCCCCTTCTGTCTATGCCACCACCAGTTTCACTATGGCCACAAACCGAGGCTGATTTTGAGATCGGGCATCGCGAATAAAGAAAACATGCTTCCCAAGTCCCTTCTACCCAATGATACGATTAAATTATTATTTGCATTCATTTTGAACTGAATATCGATATTAATTAAAGTAATACTCTGTATCTGCAAATGGGTGGAAGGGATTTGGGAGGCACGTGAGAGAATTTACATTTCCAAGATTGAAAACATGCAGCAAAATTTTTGAGCAAATTTATTATTTTCAATAACAACCTCGATGATGTGATTCTCTTCTCTCCCTTGATGAATCTGGAGCTACAAGAATGAATTTATATTTTTGCCCTTGAATTTAACGCCTCATAGATGACTTTCTAACAAAGGAACAGAAATGACACTGAGGTTGCAGAAGGCGTTAGGCGCTAGTCAGGCGCCTAGGCTGCCGAGAAATAATAGAGAAAAAACATAGGCAGTTTTCCACTTCTCCAGCATTCTGTGTGCAGGCGTAAAGTTTTCTTGCTCAGCCTCGTCGTCCCCAGTTTCCTCACCTCCTCCTCAGCCTCGTTGTCGCCGCTTTCCTCGCCTCAGCGTCGTCGTTGCCAGTTATCCTGCTGGCTGCTGACGAGGAAGAGGCGACGACGATGTGCTGGCGTGCAGGAGAGGCACAAAGCAAGCGACTGGCAACGACGAGGTTGAGGTGGTGTGTGGCTGTAGACAATGGCGACGGCTGGAGGAGGAGGTGAGGAGCAGGACTGCATGAGACGAGGAGGAGAGGATGACGACACTAAACTTTGACTGCTCTGTTGTGGACGACATTTTTTTTTTAAAAATTTTTTTTCCCCTCAAAACGACGCCGTTTCGAGTGGAAAAAAAACAATTAAAAAAAAAAAAAATACTCGGGCGAGTTCGCTGAGTTGGGTGCCTAGTCGGCCAGCCAACTAACAAGCACCTAGGGGTGCCTAGCGCCTAGGCAGCCGCCTAGGCTGATTTTTACAACACCGAATGACACAAAATCAATAGTCTGAGGACTATTTATGGTTGATTTTAAAGTAAAGGATAAAAATTGGAAAACAGAAATAGTATTTCTAGAATTAACTCTTAAGAAAAGTGTGCATCCCACTTTGTGTCTATTTTACTAAGGTATTTTCATTCAAGATGCGAGTATCTTTACAGGCATAGTGGGTTCAGTTGATCCTAAAATTGGATTTGCTAAATGCTTATATTTTTGCCTGAATAGTTGCTTATTGTGGTTTATAAATTCTTTTCTTTATTACTTGTTATTTGTTAATTCTTGTTCATGTCCTTTCAGAAATTCAATTTCAATCTGCTGAAAGTTTTACTGTCTTTTCTTGGAATGTTTTTATTTTATGTACTAGTACATTTAATGTGGTTGGCACTCTTAATTTAATTAGTTGCTTCACATGCCATTTCTGAATCAACTGTTGGGTGGCAGGTATATTTTGATTTATCCCCAGGGATGTGACGTTTGCAATCATCTATCTTTGTTCCTTTGTGTGGCTAATCATGAGAAGCTTCTCCCAGGTTGAATATATTTTTAACTCGTGTATTCTTCTTGATCCATAAATTTTCTATTTTTCTTAATTTGATATTCTGCTCTCTTTTCGAATTCAGGGTGGAGTCATTTTGCCCAGTTCACAATAGCTGTAGTGAATAAAGATCCAAAGAAGTCCAAGTATTCGGGTCAGTTAACTGTTGCTGGTAACTTCTTTTTGGTTGTCTTCATTTTAAGTGATAACACTCCGTTGCAAATATGTCAGATACATTGCATCGTTTCTGGAAGAAAGAACATGATTGGGGTTGGAAAAAATTTATGGAACTATCAAAGGTGTTGGATGGTTTTCTTGACTCTGACACACTGATAATTAAGGCCCAAGTCCAAGTAATCAGGTCCTTGAATTTCATTTTTCTTACCGCTCAACTATTGTGTGATTGTAGTAATTTTATATTTGCCTATATGAGTGCATGCCATTTCAGTTAATAAATTTAAGCGGGTTATTTTTAATTATCAGGCTAATCTTTTTATTTATTTATTTGTTACTGTATACCTATTAAAAGGAATTGCTCTTTGACTTGTCAAAAAAAAAGTTTCATTTTTTTTTAACAATGGTATTTACATTTTCCTTCTCAATGAACATATTTGTAAAGTCATATTATGAAGATCTTTTGTGGATCTCACTAATTTTATCCATAACTGTTATTTTCAGAGAGAGAGCAGATCGCCCCTTTCGTTGCCTTGACTGTCAATATCGACGAGAGCTAGTTAGGGTTTATTTAACTAATGTTGAACAGATCTGCCGCCGTTTTGTAGAAGAACGACGAAGTAGACTTGGAAAATTGATAGAGGATAAAGCTAGATGGTCAAGGTAGGTGTTTATAATTTCTTCTTTTAATCACTCTTACATGTTCCCCCTTCAAGAAAAATTGTAAAATTTTCAGTTTCCAATTTTCCATAGCACTTATGTTTATGCGGTTGCTGTAGTTGGATTCTTTTCCGTAATGTTGTTTAACCAATGCCCTAAAAATTTCTCTTTGATTTTCTAGTTTTATAGTATTGATTGCTGAATCTTGGGCCTTGTTGCAAAGTTCAATAAGTGTATCTTATGCTATTTCAGCTTCTGTGCTTTCTGGCTAGGGATGGACCAAAATTCCAGGCGCCGCATGTCAAAGGAGAAATCAGATGCAATATTGAAAGTTGTTGTTAAATACTTCTTCATAGAAAAAGAAGTTACATCTACTTTAGTCATGGATTCCTTGTACAGTGGACTCAAGGCTTTAGAAGGTCAACATACTGGAAAGAAAGGAAAGGGTAGGTCTTTAGATCTAGAGGAACAACCAGTTCCTATTGTTAAGATGGAGAAAGACATGTTTGTGTTGGTTGATGATGTGCTTCTACTGCTTGAGAGAGCTGCCTTGGAGCAGTTGCCTCCAAAGGAAGAGAAAGGTCCTCAGAATCGTACAAAGGTGAGCCACTGTGTTTTAGCTTTCTGGAAAGTGATGCCTTTGAGTGTTCATCTTGAACTTCGGTTTACTTTGATGCTTGGCTAAGTGTTCTTGCCTCGAAGTAGGTTTTCTTTAATGCTGTGGATTATATAGCGTGTTGATTTAGTGCTAGTTGTATAGTGAATTAGGATCTAATTGAAGCTTTTTATACATTTGCACCCAAACATGTCGAGTAGTCCTTTCTAAACCAACCCTTTTTGTAGTTAGTTTCCAAATTTCTTTTATAGTGTTGCAATAGGAAAATATTGTTAGTGATGTTTTAGCAATTAGTTGTTTACTCTTTCTCATTCTGAATTTCTTTTCCTTTCAGGACGGAGCTTCTGGAGATGACTTTAATAAAGACTCCATTGAGCGGGATGAAAGACGCCTTACTGAACTGGGTCGTCGGACCATTGAAATAGTTGTCCTGGCTCAAATTTTCAGGTAAATGTTAGCTCTTATCCCCACCTTTTTAATCTTTGTAGTTGCTAGAAACTTTTGACATTGGATAATTTTTCAATTTTCTTTTTGGTTGGATTTGCCGATATGATTTTTATGTGCATCTCCTATGGAAACTGTATATTAATCACATTCTGGATCCTGTGTGAACTTTTGTATCATCTAGATTCCTTGTTAAGTATTTTATGATTCCATTTTGCCCTTTTTTGGGTGGATTTCTCTAAATTAGTAAGAAATAAGTCTATTACTTTATTTAATATGCACTTTTCAAGTCAGGTTTGGATAAATGGATTAAATGAATGCCTTTAAGATATGCAGTTATGCACTTTTCAATAAGCTCACAATGCCTTATATAGGTATGCCATTCCAACTCGCTTCTTAAACGATATTTTCAGCTTATTCTTATAAGCTTCTTGAAATATTTTGTTGAAATAAGCTTCTTGAAATATTTTGTTGAAATAAGCTTCAAAACAGCTTTTCACAAACCATAAACTTTTTTTGATAAGCCTTTCCTAACACGGGAAATTGACTAAAATAGGCGTTTTTGAACAGCCGTGGACAAAAATAGGCTTTTTTCAATTCTTGGAAAAAATGGGCAAAACTCCTTTGTGGAATGCGTTTTAGTCAGACCCTGATAGAAATGCATTTCCCAAAGGAGTTTCACTTAAGAGGAAAACTTTTTTTGGACTTTTTTCCGTGGGAAATGAAAAAATGTCAATCGTGCTTGGTGTTTTTATTTCTTCAGAAATACACCGTATATTGATGCATATTTCTCCTCCTTTTGAACAATAAATGCCTTTGGAAATGCGCTTCACATGAAGCGCATTTCCCAAATGCGGTTGAATTTTCCATATAGTAATTAGTAAAGTGGATTTCCCTCTTTTCAACTTCAATGTGACAAATGCATTTGTGAAATCCATTTTTTGTAAAAATAATTTCAAACCATGAGACACACATTTGGGAAGTGGCCTTTTTCAAACCAACACATTTATGGAAAGTATATGCTTTCCACAACTTTTAAAGCTAAAGGTTACTTTTTTTTAGGGCGAAGGAAATTTGTCAACCCTTAAATTTCACAAAAGCTTACGTGCATCATGTATAAATAACTATATCATGCCTAAGTGAATTTTGAAACCTGTTTGATTTAAAAATTAGAGTGAATTTTGTGTATATGCTTTCGTTACAATTCAGTATATATAAACTCAGTCGAATAAAGTGTCATTTTTGAAAATTAATTTCATATCCGCTTAATATATGGAAAATTGAACCGCATCTGAAAAATGCGTTTCATGTAGAAATACGTGAATCGCTTTTTTTTTTTTTTTTTTTTGAAAACTGAATCGCATTTCTTTAATGCGTTTGTTGTATGAAAGGAGGAGAAATACATGTTAATATATGTGTATTTCCATGAAACAAAGTGCCTAACGCATTCGGGAAATGCGGTTTTACGTTTTTTTTTTTCCCACAAAAAAGGCTGGGAAAAAGTTTTCCTCTTTAGGCTGCTTTGGGATATGTGTTCTAACAGAGTTTGACTCACACATTTCCCAAAGGAGTTTTGCCCATTTTTGTCCAAGATTTGAAAAATGCCTATTTTCTTCCGGGATTCGCCCATTTCAGTCATTCCCCCTTCCTAATTCTGTTAGAAATGAGTGTTTGGTGCTTATAGTAGTATATACAGTTTATACACTCAAATAAGTTGAAAGCAATTCCATTAAAACCATGCTGTTATCTAGATGAAAGTATTTAAATCTCAGATCTTGTTCCATGATGCATGGCTTTTGGTTATCATGCATCGTGATCTCTATTGATTCATTGGTTTTTCATGATCTTATAGATATGTTATTGCTTTCTGTTTGTGATATTTTCCTTGTCTATTCGATTCATCAGGGTCTATCAAGATCTTCTCTATGTAGATTTTCAATTGAGATAATGCCCGTTATTTTATCCCTTGTGCAGTAAAATTGAGGTTGCATATCAGGAAGCAGTTGCTTTAAAGAGGCAAGAGGAACTCATCCGGGAAGAGGAGGCTGCATGGATGGCCGAAACTGAACATAAATCAAAGAAGGAAAAGAAATCAAAGAAAAAACAGGTTCTTTTCATTCCCCACATTTATTTTTCGGTTGTGGCAATTACAGACATCTAATTGATTATAAGAAAGGTGGCGAACATAAAGATAGCAAAAACCGAATTTTTTTCTCACACAAGAATTATTTTACTTCAGGGCAAACAGAAACGGAACAACCGCAAAGTGAAGGATAAAGAGAAGGAAGAAAAGCCTAGTGTCGTTTTGGAGGACAAGACTGAAGGGAAGCTATCAATCACCGAAGGGACTGAGGAGACAGAAAGCGTGGTTGAAAAGCCTGATACACCGGAAGAGACTTCAGACATCTCTGATTCTGTAGAATGTGTTCCAGAAGTACTTAATCATGATTCAGAAGGCAGAGATGTTAGCCCCGTCAATTGGGATACTGATACCGTGGAAATTCATCCTTCCATGGATACCAGCTGCAGTGGATTAGGTAGCTTTCCATCTTCACAAAATGGAATAGCTGCTGGGAGGAGAAGTCCTGCAGTGGATGATAGTTCGTCAACTTGCTCCACTGATTCAACCCCCTCTGTTGTTATGAATGGATCTTACCGAGGGAATCATCATTCAAACCATAAAAACCAGAAGTCAGCGAGCAGGCATGTCATCTTTTATGTTTCTTCAATGTTATTGCTAAAAAATACATATTTGTTTTTCGTTTGGTTTTGTTTTGTTTTGTTTTGTTTTTGAGACTAAAGAACCCCACCCCACCCCCCCCCAAAAAAAACGAAGAAATTATGTAACACATCTTTTATTTTGTATCTTAATGCATCAGAGGGAGGAACAACCGGCGAAAGTCAGCTAAGGATACAAATTGGTCTGACGATTCACAGACTCAGCAATTAGACACTACTACTGATAACGGGCAACTGAGTGATACATCTGGAAGTAGCAGGAAGCCTGGAACCGAGATTCGTGCTGCTGGTCTTTCTTCACGTGAGCAACATGTTCAGAAGGTTTTTCGACTTCTCCCTATCCTCTCAAGTGATATTATTTTCTCTAAAGAAGTATAAAAATCATACAGCCTGCTTAAAAGTTTATCAAAATTAAATTAAGGATTTTGTAGATTTGGGTGCAGATTTTGTTTCCCGGTAAGGTTTTTCTTTCAGTTCTTGATGCCTTTTTCATTTTTGTTAAAAACATTACTTGATGAACGATTTGGTTCTGCATGATAGGAAGTAGTAGTTTTGCAACAAAAGAAGCGTAATGGAGCTGATACAGAGGGACCTTCCAAGAATAGAACCAGCGTGTTCTCTCCCCCCAAGGCGGTGACCTCAACGGTTCAGTCAAAACCAGAGTTGAAGAGCTCGTACAATTCTCTTTCTGTCAAGAAACTAACACCTGATATCCATAATGTGGCCGATAAATCAGTGCAGGTGAAGTCTCCTCGCGAAAGTTATGCAGCAAAGAGTGATGCTCCCAGATCTGTTGATCTAAAAGCCTTGAAAAAGCCTTCCTCCCAGCAAGTGAAGCCCTCGACACATCAAGTTGCTGCCACCTCTGAGAAACCCTCGTCACAAGTAGCAAATGTTTCATCAAGACCGTCGAGACCGTCGAGTGCTCCTTTAGTTGGCCCCCGGCCAACTGCCCCCGTTGTCTCCATAGCTCAGACGCCACCATTGCTGGCACGCTCACAGAGCATGTCCGGTCAATTGCGCCCTGATTCTTCAGCAGCACCACAGAGTTTTGTCCCTCAGTCCTACCGAAATGCAATGATGGGTTGTTCGGCTGGGTTTGATCAACAACCTCAATCAAGTTTAGCGGTGAGTGCCTCACACTCGCACTCTCAACCACCACCACATGCTCTGATTTCTGCACCCTTCTCACCACACGGGCCAGAAATAGCTCTACCTAGCTCAATTAGACCGAGCTTTTCATATGAGATGATGAATCATGGACCCCAGTGGATGGACAGCGCCCCTCAAAGGGATAGCAGGAGCATAGCCGTTGATTTTCCCGTACTAAATGACAGCCGAAATTCTTATCTATACAAGCCCGTGAACAGCAGATCCCATGATGATCTTCCATCTATGTTACCCCCAGGAACATCAAGGCGTCAGACTCCCTCCGTTTTTACTGATTTCCCGCACCTTGACATCATCAACGATCTTCTGGACGATGAGCATGGACTCGGGATGGTTTCCGAAAAAGACACAAGCTTTCAAAGTTACAGCAACGGGTTTCACCATCTAACCCGGCATTCCACCTTCCCAGGCGATCTTGGTATGCCATCTGAATCTGGTCCCTCGATGAGCTCTTGCAGATTTGAGCGAACCCAAAGTTACGACAACATGTTCCAACATAGCTATCCTGGAGGAGGTGTTTTCGACGGTGTTACAGACATGATCCCGCAGGCCAGCCAGCAAAGCTTTGTCAACGGGAAGATGAACGGGTTTATCCCCGACCACTGGCAAATGGTTGGCTCCAGTCCATATCTCGGAATGAGCAATGCCGAAAGCGACACTGGCTACCCGTATCCTCCTATGATTCCCGACTACTCAAACATGGCGTGCGGTGTCAATGGCTATCCCGTTTTCCGGACTTCAAACGGGCTTTGAAATATAACTATAATGGAGAGCTTGGCTGGGGAGAAGATGTATGTAATTGCAGAAAGGTTTGATCTTTAGAAGATGATTTGGAGTGAGGTGTAACTCTTATTAAGGCAGCGTTATGTAAAGATTGACTTTACCTTTATGCTGTTCACAAATATTTAGTTTTATACAGAAAAAAATGGGTTTGGTATTACCCCTGATTGGGTCATATGATGTTTGGCTAACCTGCGCTGTTGTCTTTTTGCAAATTTCAATTCAATTCTCATTACAACAGTGCTTCTTCTGTAGGTTGCCTTTGCAAAATTTGCTATGGTGCAGCCTGGGCATATTTACCATCATTCCTGGCCCAGTACGTGGTAATTATACATTGGTTTGGTTTGGTTTCGAGTAATTTAAAGTTAAAAAATATTGTTTTTGGAGGGGCACAATGTTAACATATATGTAATTGATTACCTTGTTTTGTATTCACAAATTCCTTTCAAATAATGCAGTCACACACACTTTGTATTGTATTCATAAATTCCCACACTTTGTATTGTATTCATAAATTCCCTTCTACAGTTGTTATGTGTTTTGACTTAGAAACACGTACAATTTATATTTTAGAAGTTCACAATTCCAATACTAAACATACACAATTCCAATACTAAACAAACACAATTTATACTAAAACCAATTTAGGTTAAAGGAGGGTGAAATAGAAAATAAAATATATAGGCCTTGTTTGGTAAAATAGTTAGTCTATCAGTCAATTTTGACTTATTTGACCACTATTAATTGTTTGACTTGGTTTAAAACTCAATATAAGTGTTTGGTTAATTAGTTTTGTGTAACTCCAAAGTGTTAAAATTCAAAAAGCTGCTCAACACAACCTTTTCAATTAGCTTTTTGAGAAAAGAAATTATATCAAACAGCTAATTTATCAAACACCTTTCTACAATCAGATAATGTTATCAACTAGTTATACCCTCTAATTAACACAATCAGCTATCAACTAATAATTATTTACCAAATAGGACCATATATAGGCTATTCCTGAGATCGAGCTTAGAAATAGCTTAATACAATGGGGAGGGCAATAGTAGCTATTCCCCTTGTTGGGGGAATAATTCATATTGTTCATAGGAATATAAATTCTTACCCAACAAATGAATAAGCCTATATATTATTGTGAAACGAGAATACTATTTCAATCCAGACTTATATTATTCTGTGAAGTGTGAACCAAACATGCAATAAATGTTAATATATAAATTTTAACTTTTATTTAATCACTGATATGAAAACGAGCACAACAGTACAACAAGACATAGAAGGAGTAGATAAGCTAATATCCACTCTTATTTTAAGGACAATACACATACATACTAGGTTGCATGATTATTTCCCATATATTTTGAACTGGCGAATTGAAGCTAAGATCCATCTAACCAATCACAGGAGTCCTTTGGACAACGTTGCTACAGTCGACAGCAACCACAACTCGGTCGCATCGATAATCCAAGGTTCCCGGGCATCTTGGATAACCGATTCTTACAGTCACCAAAGGATTTTCTTTCTCGATTATGCCTTTGGCAACCAGTGCTTGTTCTCCTACAAGTTCTGGCCAAGAACTCTTACCTGTACGTATATATATATATATATATATATATATATATAATAAAGGTAGAAATTCAAATTAAAACACAACTCAACTAACACATATCTGCACTGTATTGTATTTAATACATAAAAGAAGAGAAATAGAAGTGAGACTACCTTGACAAAAAGACATCCTCGGAGTAGTATGAACTTCGCTCCTTAAATTAACTACCCTTTACCAGGACTATGTGGTCCAATGGTACCCGGGTTGGACTTCCATTTGGAAGGTTGTAAGTTCGAGCCTCAGTGGAGGCATTATTAGCTCCATTATTAGCTCTTTGTGTTTCAGTAGGTTGAGAAAGTATATGAACAGATACTACAATGTAATAGAGCTAGTAGCATTCAAAAATTAACTACCCTTTCTTTCTTTCTTTCTGGGATGGATTCTTAGGTGAGAGCTAGCAAGGGTATTTATAATTGGCATCTGCAATTAATTATGTACCTATAAATAAATTGGAAGTACATAACAGATTAATTACATATAAATAATTTATTAATTACAGACACATAATATTTTAAATGCATATATCTACATCTATATCTACAATCTATCTACAATCTATCTATAATCTACAATCTACATCTATCTACAATTCTAATAAGAGCCAATAATGTTAGGCCCTTAATTGGAACAAAAAAATGTCGGTCCTATTGTTTCTTAAAATGAATGGTTCATATTATACTATTGTTTCTTAAAATGAATGGTTTATATTATTTTTATTTTAGTATTTTTTATTGATTTTCCTTATTTGTCCTCTATTATATTATTTTCTTCCCTTAAATAACCTAAATTCCGTTAGCATAAACTTTAGTAACGGAATATTTCGTTAAGTATTTATTATTTTAACTTACACATTAATTTCTATAAGAAAAGTCTTAGTTTCGAACCACATCCCAATTAGAGTTGGCATAATTGTTAAACATATACTACGAATATGTTAAAATATATTTAAAATATATATAATATAAAATTTAACATAAACTTTGTTCAAATAATTAGTCTGACTAAATACATAACATTTAAAGTTAAGCATCAAAGATTATAAATCAAGAACTTTAAAAATCATTTGATCAGAAAAAAACTTAATATTCTTTTGATTATTTAGATCAGAAAAAACTTAATATTTCAATTATACTTTTTGCATTAATATTTTTTGTATGCATTTTAAAAAAAAATCAATGATTGCATTATTGTTGATGAAAAGTATATACGCCACTTTATTACTCTTATTAAACTAAATAAATTAGTAGCTACAACAAAAAATAATACATATGCATTTAATTAATTTAGAATTAGATGTCTATAATGCCTTTATTTAAAAAAAAATTCATTATAAAAAAATTTAAAAATAGATATAATTTCATTAATTATATTATCTTTATTTTCTACAATTCAAAGATTCATTACCTTCAAATTTATCAATTTATTATATTCATTGCATTGTCCATTGTCTTTTTTTTTTTTTTTTTTTTTTTTTTTTTTTTTTTTTTTTTTACATTATCTTGTAATTAAATATCAAAGTTATAATACAAAATACATTATATATATTTATTTACCAAGTATTTTATATAAATATAATAAATATTAATATTTTGTTCAATACTTTCACATGATAACCTGTGACACACATCTCACAATGCATGAAACATGTAGGGAAAAACTACCACTACCAAATATCGATTAGAAAATTCAATAAATATTATCTTGCATTTATATATTTTGAATTACCGATTTAAATAAACAAATTCAATATTTATTTACATATGCATGAACATCTCCAATATAATATTGCGTTGGTATACTTTGAAATACTTATTTAAAAATAATCATTGGGCATTATCCCATTCGCGCAAAGCGCGTAAAAAAACTAGTACATAATATATATGTTAATCGTAGTAGACACAATCTGTTCACTGAAAGTAAATAATAAATTAATTGCTTGCAAATAATCTGAATGTAGTTTTGGACCAGATTCCATAATGCAGAATAGATGTGGCAATTGATAAGAATTCGGGCAGTCTTTTTCTGTGCCAATATTAATTGTGTGGGTCAGTGATATAGATTGACGCTAAGCTACTTGCCATATGAAGACAATATATTATATTCGTATTTTAATTTGCAACGTTATATAATGTAATGACAAAAGTGGCGAAATCATTTTATGCATTACTAGAATGAAATTAAGAAGCCAATGATGTTCTAGTTTTTTTTTTTTGAATGCCAATGATGTTCTAGTTTAATTAGTGGGATAAAGAGATTTTTTTAAATGGGCGGTATTAATTCTTTGTGAGAATTGAACTTTAGTCTAATTATATTTATTCATGAATATCATTTTTACCTGCTTCTACTTCAACCTAGTATTAGTTCGGCAAAGTTTAGTTTGCTCTTACCTATGGCTGATCATTAGCTTAATTGTCATTCAGTCCTAATGAAATGGGGCATTTTAAAAAAAAATAAATTTGAACTCAAACTTAAGGAACTTCCATTAGTTTTACTTTAAAAATTGGTGAAAGAGATAAATTATGGTCTACTGGCCTCAAATGAAGTGACTCATTTATTTGATTGCTCAATTAAATAATGTTCTTTCCTAGTTGCAATTTGTCAAATTGGAAATATTCTCAACTATAAGGGCATAAGAAATTTGATTTTTCTAAAGGACTACTATATTCTTATGATAAATTAAAGAGAATTGAAAATTTTTAAAAGGATTTTTTTTTTTTTTTTTTTTTTTATCACTCCTAATGGAAAATTATAAGGAGAAGATTATTAACGGTTAAGATGTGAGGAGACTTTTGAAGAGCTCATCAATTTTTTTTTTTTTTTTTTTTTTTTTTTTAGTACTACTGACTCTGTTACAATGTAGCATATGTTCATATCTACTTTCTTAATCTATTGAAATACAAAGAGTCAATACTACCATATATATATATATATATATATATATATATATATATATATATATATATATATATATATATGTATATATGTATATGTATATGTATATGTATATAGACAAGGATCAGATGTGAAACTTCTCCAAGGTGAGTTAATCACAGCCATCCCATCTAACACTCATCACTTGATTTCAGCCGCCGTTGATTGCAAATTTTAATTTTATTTGCGGTTGATTATGTTCAAATTCACACATTGAGGGGTTTAAAAGTAATAAAAAAAAAACAAAGCTACGACATCCTCTCCACTATGCCCTGCTGTCTTTGCATCTTCAACACATCAATTATATCCATTCACATTAAAGATGAAAGTTGTCATCCTTAAAGTTTAAAGTTATGCACCTACGGTTTGGAAGTTGTAATTATTAACTTTTTAATGTAAGGCAATCAAGATTTAAAGTATGCACCTTAAGCTTTAAATTCATGCACCTTAAAGGGTAAGTTGTGCACCTTAAGCTTTAAATTCATGTACCTTAAAGGGTAAGTTGTGCACCTTAAGCTTTAAAGTTATGCACATTCGGCTTGGAAGTAGTAATTCTTAACTTTTTAATGTAAGACAATCAAGATTCAAATTAATGCACCGTAAGATATAAAGCCATACACCTTAAAGAGGAAAATTGTGCACCTTAAGGTTTAAAGTTATACACCTACGGCTTCAATTCGAAGTCGTAATTCTTAATTTTTTTTAATAAGGCAATCCTAGATTTATGGGTGGTAGTCTACTTTTAGTCATTTTTTACCAGAACAATCCCTTTTGGTCCTAGTATTATTGTGACCTGACCAATTTTGGTCTATCAACAAAATCGTTGAAATTTCATTAAATAGAAGGACATTTTTATGTTTTTAATACAAAGTGCGTTGACCCGTTATATTGTTTATGTTTATTACTTTGAAAAATTCATAATTGAAGACCGAAATGCCATTGTATTTAACGAAATTTCAACAATTTTTTTGATAGAGGACAAAAATTGGTCATGTCACAATAATACTAGGACTAAAAGGGGATGTTCTGATAAAAAAAGACAAAAAGTGGACTGTCACCTATAAATCTAGGACCAAAAATGGAATTAACTCTTTGGCAAATTATGGCCCTGTTTGGTAAAATGGCTGTTAGCTGATTGTGTTAATTAGAGAGTATAAATAGTTGATAACATTAGCTGATTGTAGAAAAGTGTTTGGTAAATTAGCTGTTAGCTGATAGCTGTTTGGTATAATTTTTTTTCTAAAAAAGCTAATTGAAAAAGTTGTTTGGAGTAGCTTTTTGAATTTTAGTCTTTTGGAGTTGCAAAAAGCGAATTAACCAAACATTTATATTGATATTCTAACTAAATCAAACAATTAATAGTGGTCAAATAAGTCAAAATTGGCCTATAGGACAATTTTTAACCAAACAGGGCCTATACCATGGACCAGGGTCGTCTACCTTGCATTTTAGACCCTAGTCTAAAAATAATCCTTCAGATTCTGTATCTATAGTTGACACGTTCTGTACCTGCAGTTGATATAAAGTTTCTGTACTTGTAACTATCATTTTTTTGGTAGAGGTACCTGTAACTATCATATTATGTGTACACCATTATAAGTTATTTGTTTTCATGTACATAAACTGTTAACTGTAGGTACAGAATGTGTTAACTGAAGGTACACAATTTTTGTATTAGGGTTCACAATGCAATATTTGTTTACATGTACATAAATTAAACTGTTACTGTAAGTATAAAATGTGTTAACAGAAGGTATAAACTTTTGTATCAAAATACATAATACAATATGAACCATGGTTAATGGTATAACAATTGAAATAATTTCTCCCCGCAAATGTCATTCTCCTACTGACAACAGGCCATGAAAATTTCCACGAGTTTTCTATGCCAACATAGTTGTTGATTGAGATTTGAAAGAATATAAATATTCGCCAAAAATGCCATCACTACATTATTGCATGCAAGACAAATATTCATATATGGACAATAATAAATTAAAGAATATGATAAAAACATAACAAAAGGTTATGTTAACAAAATTATTATTTTCATAAATGAGGTAATTCAATATCTCACTCGTTTATGCTACAACATACTGGTAATACAAAAAGTGACGATAATTGGGAGTATACTTATCAATTTATGACAATAATGAGATTCAATCAGAACAGAAAACATTGACTACAAAAATTAAATATAATTTAATTAAATATGATTTTGATAAAATGGGTCACAACTAGCATCTCAACAATGCTAAATTTATATGGCAAATTATGCTCTGCATGGTGCACACGGAATTGGATTCATAATTTCTATACTATAGATTCATAATTATTGAACTCTATATTCACAATTATAAAACCCTATGTTCATAATTTTCAATGTTCATATTTCCAATTGTTGAACTCTGTATTCACAAATCACAGAACTATATATTCATAATTTGATAAGTATACAGTTTAGAAATTGTGAATCTAAAACACAAATATTATGAATCTACAGTAGAGAAATTATGAATCTACATTATAGAAATTATGAATCTATAGTATAGAAATTATGAATCCAATTCCGTGTGCACCTTACATGGTGCACATAGTTGCACAGCATAACCACTCCAAATTTATATGATATTGTGCTCTAATGCCCATCCAATTTAATTAGAATTTTTTTGAGTGCAATTTAATTAGAATTTTTTTGAGTGCAATTTAATTAGAATTTAGTTCCATACAAATGACATACATTGGTCCTTAATTGTCATGGGTTCTATTCTTACCATTTTTTTTATTTATTAATATAGTTATAGATTATATACTCCCTGTCTCAATAAATATAATCTGCATTTTATTACCATTCACACAAATAGATGATAAGAATATGGCCCAGCTTTTGCTATGCATAGAAAACATGCATTATATTTGTACGACTTCTCATCTTCTTTTATATTTACATCGTTATCATATATGACGGATATACAACGTGGCGACATGCAAATGCAGATAGCAAAATGTCATTCACCACATTAATTATTGCTAGCTACCCGACATTCACCCCAATCAATTACAAAATTATGGAGTTTTTTTTTTTTTTTTTGGTTTTTGTTTTTTTTTTTTTGTTTTTTTTTTTTGTTTTTTGTTTTTTGTTTTTTGTTTTTGTTTTGTTTTGTTTTTTTGTTTTGTTTTTGTTTTTTGTTTTGTTTTTGTTTATTTATGTGTTTGTTTGTTGTGTGTGTGTGTGTAATAGCTTGCACACTAGTCACTAGATACTACACAAGATATCCCATGCGACAAGGTCATCCAAAAAAGTGTTTGACAAGAATTAAATTCATGACTTTCAAGTACATGAATCATGCTCCACTTACTTGACATACATAATTTTATGATTTGTAAATATTTATTTCTTTATCATATAAAAATATGATATAACTACTTATACATTATACCTATTTATATCAAAATAAGAAAATTAAGAGTTATTCTAGTGGTTAAAATTTTTTACATTATATGACATATTGTGATATATTAAGAAAATTAAGATTTATTCTAGGGGTTAAAATTAAGAGTTGTTATCTAATGCCCATCCAATTTAATTAGAATTTAGTTTCATACAAATGACATAAATTGATCCTTAATCGTCATGGGTTCTATTCTTACCATGATTTTTTTTTTTTATTAATATAGTTATAGCTAGATTATGTACTCACTGTCTCAATAAATATAATATTGATCATTTCATTATTATTTCATCTCCGATCCTTTTCATAACCCTGGACCATTTATGCATTTTATTACCATTCACACAAAAAGATGATAAGAATATGGCCCAGCTTTTGCTATGCATAGAAAACATGCATTATATTTGTACTTCTCTTATTTTATATATACATCGTTATCTTGCATGACAGATATCTAACGTGGCGACATGCAAAGGCTGATAGGATAAGAACCCAAATTTTCATCAGAAAATGACATTCTGACAGGTGGTCCAATTATTATTTCGCACGAGTTTTATATGTCAACATTATTGTTGAGTTGATGATTAGATTTGCAAGAATTTTGATTATAGTTATTAGAGCATCTATAGTAGTGGAGTTATTTTATGATTTTTAAAAGTGTAATTAGAAAAGAAAATAGAAAAGGGGAGATAAAAAGAAAAAAAAAATAGAGCAAAACATATATATTTTTTAAAAATATAAAAGTTGATTGTGCGTGCTTAATGCGCCTAGACTACACGCGCCCGCTGGGCGCAATAGTGACAGCCACACAGTTGGGCAAATTTTATTGTAGATCCCACATTTCTGAATTATCTCCACCCTAGAGCTATCGAAATGGGCCGGCGGGGTGGGGCTCGCTAAAGCCCGCCATATTACGGGCCTAATGAGAGAAGGCCCGCCCGGCCCGCGGTCCTTGGAGGGGGCCCGCCAAATTTTAAAAATTTTAAATTTTAATAAAAATTAATATAAAAAAGTCAATATGTATACTAAAATAATTTGGATAATTTAAACATATATTAATACATTTGTAATTTTTTAAACACAATAATAACTAATAAATAATCAAATACTAATATGTTAATCCATAAGTCAATAACAAATCATTTAATTTATACAATATAATAATTTTTTTAAACTTTTATATATATATATATATATATATATATATATATATATATATATATATGTGTGTGTGTGTGTGTGTGTGTGTGTGTGTGTGTGTGTGTGTGTGTGTGTGTGTGTGTGTGTGTGTGTGTGTGAATTTTGCTTTACAGTTTACGTGTGTATATATATATATATATATATATATATATATATATATATATATATATATATATGGCTTGGCGGGCCCCCGCCGACCCGCCAAGCTCGTCCTGTCAAAGTCTGCGAGTTAGGCGGGGGCGGGCTAAAAAGCCCGCCAAAATACAGTCTCAAAATATCAAAGCTCGCCCCGCCCTTTTCGTGAGGCGGGACGGGCTAAGCCCGTTTTGACGGCTCTACTCCAACTCTTGCAGATGCACCCTAATCTTCTCTCTCCTACTCCCTTCGCTCCTCCATTTAAGCATCTATTTTTTTTAAATTTGTGAATAAACTTGGTATTCTTTTCTAGTGTAGATGTTCTAACTTTTGGTCTACTGGCCTCAAATGAAGTGAGGAGTGACACATTTATTTGATACTAGTTATAACTTTTAACGTAATGATAATCATTTGATTATGATATTTGTAATGTCAAACCTAGGCCGGACTTTCTCCGAGGACCATTTCTGTGACATTATCCTCTAATTTCCATGTAACCCAATATGTGTACATATTAAATATGTAGTCATCATAGATAGACTTGCTACTCACAAAATCATTAAATTGATAAATGAATTTAATTAATTACTCATTTCTTTGTGTGTGATTCAATATAATGATGTGACATGATTGGAATTATTTATAATTATAATTTTTATATTTTTAGTTTAATATTTATTAGGTGGAGGCTAGAAGGACCAAGTCAAATATCTTACTATCTAAACGTAACATGGCATTGATTGCTACACATGGTTATGAAAATAAAGTTACAATTTTACTACTAATTATAGTTTTTGACATAGTGGTAAGTATTTGATTGATTTTAACAATTGGTATCAAAGTAAGTCTGCATGTTGTCCAACTCAGGCGGCTAGTAGAAGACATAATTGTAAGTACTTGATCCTAACAATATTACCGTATAAAATTTATGTATTTAAAAGGGAATACTGCATACACTTCCTATATTAATCATCATGAACTAAAATTACACTATTTTGGTGACGAGAGAAACTTACCGTCACTTCCGATGGTGGGAAATTGCACTTTTAGTTCACGAGTTATATAGGAAGTGTAGTACGTTTTCTCTTATTAATATGGAGTTTTAATAGTACCCTAATTACAACGTAATCTCATGTGAATCTTGTGAAATTTTATGCTCAAAACATAATAGAGAAGAGGAGAGAAGGAGAGAAGAAGAGCAAATTGATCTCATGAACTCCATAACACACATTTTATTAGATAACCGTTGATATATATATATATATATATATATATATATATATATATATATATATATATAATCATGGGAAAACGGTTTCTGATCAGGGAGGAGAAAACTAAGATAATGGCCACAAATAGATATATTTATAACAACTTTTAGCATTATTTTCTTCATTATTACTTGTAATTCAAAAGAGAGATGGTCATTTTATCTATTCGTCTCCTATTTTTACAATTTAGTACTCTCTTAATTAATACAATCTAGGACAATAATTGTACTCCTCATTACACTTGTGAATCGAAGTTTTAAAATAATCCACATATGAAACCTAAGAATTATTATAGTCTTATAAGCTTGTCTTGTACTCTTGTATATGTTTAATAATTAATCAAATCATAATAAACTATAATTAAGGATAAAATTAAATTACGGAATTGATTGAGTTTGGATGAAACTGGAGAGGACTTTGGTTTGAAAAAAAAAAAAGAAGGGATAAAGGATAAAGAAAGCAGATGTTTATTTGCCACTCTTATTTAAGGATAAAGCTAAGGATTCATAGTCCAACATGGAGTTGATGAAGTCCATGTTTTACATTTATTGTTGGGGCAAGCAGGGTTACAACATCCACTTCATTTTGAATATACTAGATTAGCCGGTCACCGGAGTGCTTATGACAACGTTGCTACAGTCGACGAAAATACGAACTCGCCAAGGCCTATAATCCAGTGTTATGGGGCAGTCTTGGAAAACCACCACAACATCCAAGTCGCTGTTTTCTTTCTCAATCGTAGATTTTGCTAAAAATCCATCCACTCCCACCAGCTCCGGCCAGCTATTCTTACCTTCAATGAGGGAAAAACAAACAAGCCGACATAGATCAGAGTTAGTATATATGTAAGAAGTTGCAGTGATCGATCATTAATCAGTAAACACAGTATATATTAATTATATTAATTGCTAAGAATGAAAATGAATAATTTTAATATATATGTATATACCGTCGGTGATGCGCGGCATCTTCTTGAATTGATGTTTGGAGCCTGGATTTGTAATTAACTTTGCCTCTCTTTGTGGTTGGTTTCAATTGTCAGGAATGGATAGCTATTTATAGAAGGGTCGGGGGCTAAGTAAGCTAAGCCATATAATTTTTTTTTTTTTTTTTTTGAAAATAGCTAAGCCATATAATTAATTAAACAAGTTATCATGTTTGTTGAACAGATCAGATACTATTACTCTATTAGCCCCTCTCATTCCTATCACATCATATAGTGAAATTTTATTCCCAATAACTTTATTATTCTTAGAAATATCCCGCTCCCCTATGTAATATCGGGTGTGATGAGCTCGACCAAGAGAGGTATGGATAAGAATTGAACTCGTGACTTCCTCGTATAAAAATTATATTTTACCACTCGACCACCCATTTCAGAGTATTTTCGAGGCAAAATACACACACACACACACACACACACACGCACACACACATATATATATAGAAGTTTGCTCAAATGCGGCCGCACCCTGCTGTGCGGCTGTTTGAAGAATACAACAATAGTGTTAACAATAGGCACCAATAGTGTAAGAGAAATACACAACAATGAAATGCAAAAATACACAACACCCCAAAAAATACGTCATATAACTCCCTACCCCTAATGGTGTATTTACGAACTTTGTGTGGTGCTTTTATTCATACATAATAGTGTGTTTTTGGTGATGCGTACCTAATTTGTGTGTGTTTATGTAGTGCATTTCCTAACGTTGATAGTGTATATTTGCTTAACTATTGGTGCGGCCACACTGACCGCACGGGCTGCACCAGATCTGGGTCGCCTTCTCGCCGGAGAAGTTGACCCAGTGGTCGCTTCTCGCCAGAGAAGGCGACCCAGTGGCCGCTTCTCACTGGAGAAGGCGACCCAGATGTGGGTCACTTCTCGCCGGGGAAGATAACCTTGGTGTCTTCTCCATGACCAAATGGTCACCGATCACTTTTTTTTGTCAAAAATTTTGCCGGAACCCTAATGACAGGTTATTAACCTATTTTTGGGCTTGATACTGCTAATTCTACGTAAGCAATATAAATAACACAAGACCAAATAAAGCAAGTAAAGTCTTTATTGATCAAGGTAGAGGTCCTAAGTACAATCTACTTGGTTGCTCTGAGTACCGACTGAGTGCGGTCGGGATTCTCTAACAACAACCTATCGATCGTCCAAAGTCCCTCCAACTGTAGCTACTGCGGGTATTTATAGCCGCTGTGCCGGGGACAGGATTCCAGCCGTTCGGCATGTCCTCCACGTAGCCACCACGTGTCATCCTCCCGGGTGCCCTGCCTGTCGATGTAGAGAACCGCCACGTGTCCTTCGTCAGCTCTCTCGCCAAAGGGCTACCGCTCGGTGGTCGACATGATCGGTTCGGGCAATTCCCGGTCGGACCTCGACCGGGTTCTTCACAAGGAGCCCGACCTGTTACCTGCAAAGACAAAGAGAAAAAGACAAAGGCATCTCGGTCGTGGTGAAGCTGTGTCGGTCGGGATATTCCCTACCAAGAGCCCCCCAGCCCGGGCCTTTTTAACCGTCCGGGAAAAAACGGGACGGGATGAAGAAGCCCAACCGTCGGCCACTAAACCGACCGGCCAGCTGTCATTCCCCCCCTCGCCACGTGTCGGCCACTGCCGGCCTCTGCGACTGCAACCGTTGCCTCGGAGTCAGCGCTGGTCGTGTCACGCAAGTGGATGGTTTTCCCGCCCAAACGCTCTCCTATAAATAGGCCCCTGAGTACTTCATTTGAACTTTCCTCAATCTCCTGAAGCAGTCGGTACCCTCAGAGAGTCACGAGCAGCAGATCAGCAATCCGATCGAGCAAAGCAAAACTTCAGATCCTCTTCCAAGTTTCTTCACTCGGTAAGCTCCCAGTTCTTTACTCTTCCTTTATTCTTCGCTTAGCGTAGAAGTAGGATGGCACTAACTTCGAGCTAACTTCCCGAACCCTGTACTAACTCCCGACCGACCTTTAGGTAGAATTATGTCGGACTCGGATAGTCAAAACGTTTCGGTCGCGGACTACGACAATACGCTCGAGCAAAGCAGCGAGGAGGTGGACATCATGTCCTATTCTCCAGAGGTCGGGCGACGACCGCCGCCGGCGCCCGAGCGAGCCCCCGAGCCAGAAGAATCCACCAGCTCGTCGGAGACGTCGGGGTCGAGCTCCAGCAGGTCGGGGAACGAAGAAACGTCTACGAGCGGACAGAATTCCCCGGCCGAGGACGTCCAAGGAACGCCGCTGAGGGTAATAGGGGATTGCCCTCAAGTCGAGCCTGAAGAAGAACATCAGGCTAACGAAGCAGAGGCCGTTGAAGGAAGTCCGGCCGAGCCGGCCGCGCCACGCGGGGACGGGTACGAATTCCTCAACAGCGAAAGCGTGAAAGGCCATAAGAGCTTGCTGACCAACGGGGAGGCAAGCAGGATTGCGGCGGTTCTCGCTGGTCGGGTCGAGTTCGACACCAGCAGGCAGCTCGGGAATATCATCGAGCGGCACCAGGGAAAATGGATCGGGCTGCATTACGATTCGCTAATGGCCCCGATCACATTCCCCTTCTCGAGCCTTCTCACCGCGTTCCTAGGGTACTACCAGGTTATGCCTGGGCAGATTTGCCCGAACGCGCATCGAATGATCGCGTGCTTCCCTCAGATCTGCCGACGACACGACGTGGCCTGCACCATGGAGCTCTTCAACTTTGTCTATCAAGTGAAGGTGCTAGCGGCCGCGTACGGAGGGGGTTTCTTGATGACACAGTCCCGAGCCGATAGGTGCTCGATCGAGGGACTACCCGGGAACAACCGGGGGTGGAAGGACCGGATCTTCTCTGTGAAGTATGATCCGTGGATCCTCCCGGTCGAGAGGGTTTGGAGCCAGCGCTTCCGGAAGCAAGTCATCCCAGTCGAGACGCCGACCCTCATCGACGCCGTGGCCAAGATCTCGGGCGAGATCTACGAATACCATATCTTCAAGTCGCCCGAGAGCTACGAAGCGGCCCGGCTGCCCGATCCGGTCTATGACCAGCCTGAGAAGTATAAGCCCGAGCCGGCGGGTGTGACGATTGCGCGGATGCCCGCCCGGGGCAAGAGGAAAGGTAGAGGCCTTACGGCCATCCCGACCCCGGACCCTTCACACCCGATTACTTCTATTCTTGATCTAACTAACTTCGTTTTATTTGCAGCAATGGCCGGTTTCGGAGATGAGGATGTCCCCATGCGCCCGGTGGCCAAGATTTCGCTTGGCAAGAAGAAGGGCCAAGCCAAGCCGGCCGGGGAGAAGGAGATCCCAGTTGCCCGACCCATTGGGGCGTCGACCATCACCACGACCGAAGGCTTCGTGGTGGACGCCTCAGAGGTCTTAGTTTCCCGAGTGGCGGTCGGGAAGGGGAAGGAAAAGGTGGCAGAGAAGACCACCGCAGAGACCGGGGCCTTGAAGCGGCGCCGGGAACAACACAGCCCGACCCCATCGGGCGGGGCAGCAGAGGCGGATCGTCGATCCTTGCTCGGATCGGGAACGCCGGGTCGGCCAAGGAAGACTTTTCCAAGCTGACCCCGAGCCAGGTAGCCGAGAAGATCGGCTACGACTTGGCTGAGGTAAGCGTATTTTCCTTCTTCCGAATTTTCTCGAAGTATTGCCGTTCGTCTAACATGGTCGTTTCATATGTGCAGATCTCCCGAGCGACCCAGTTTCTTCAGCAGCGGGCCCTTCAGGCCAATGAAGCGGAGGGCTTGAAGAAGGTCGCCAACCAGCGGCTGCAGGAGATCCGGGAGCTGGAGGCTCAGCTGAAGAAGGCCAAGGCCGAGCGGGACCTTTCCGAGCAGGTCGCCCAACAGGCGATCGGGGAGGCAGCCGAGCTCAAGGCTCGTCAAAACGACCCGGATAAGCTCGCCCAGCATCTTTTCCAAGACACCAAATCGGGCGCTCGCTTTCTCCAGTCCGTTCGGGGCACAGAGGTCGGGGAGAAGCTGATATGGACGTTTGGCCGGTGGGCGTACAAAGCCGGTCAACGAAAGATGCGTGATCAAACCAAGAAGATCATGGAACAAGCCCTTGAAGGGGATGATCTTCAGTTGGTCTTGACCACACTCCCCGACGAGGTAGCCGACCCGGGGCCAGCACCTTTTGATCCGAAGGAACGGACGGCAACGAGCGGAGCTGAAGCCGCCCCGAGCGGGGAGGGGGCGCCGAGGAAAGGTGATGCCGAGGCGAAGAAGTAGAATAGGTTTTACTTCTTTTTTGTAAGCGACCTCGATCGGGAGCCCGGTCCCGAATTTGTACTGGGCATCCCATTATATCAATGAAACTTCTTCTTTTTTGTTGAACTCCTACTGCTCGTTCTTTATTCGTGCTTTTTTACTTTACTCACGCGCAAGCCGAACCTTAATGCTTGACCTCATAGCCTTTTGGCCCGGTCTTGCATTACTCGACCCGCTCGACGTCCGACCTTGGGGCTTTATAGCCCGGTCGTGCGTCCGAGATTTCGACATCAAACTGGCCAACCTGACCGGGTTTACCCGATCTCCGGGCCTTGTCGAAAATTTTTGAAGCCAAGCACGCCTCAAGACTCGTCATAATATTGACCTACCCGACCAAGTTTACCCGGTCTCCAGGTCTAGACGAATTTTCCGAAAAGAAATAAGCCCCACGGTCGGTCTATAGCGAGCGATATGGGCCCATCAACACTTCATATATCCCAGCCCCCACACTATTGTGCCTTCGAGGCACGAGTGGGTGCGATAGTTGACAGAAGTTCGACGAATCGGGGAATTATGCTATGAGCTCCTGACTTCCCCGATCAATGGCGTGACTTGAATGTCCGCCGATGTGGAGCGCATCTGACCGGTCAATAGATTCGCCCGGTCGGTGTAGCTTGAAGATAAATTGATCTGCATGCACTGAAGGTATAGAAAATAACCGATCGGGCTGCCGTATGGAAACGGTCGAGCAATCACCGATCGTATATACATTAATCTTTCCCGCTCACAAGCGGTTGAGTAAATATTCACAAACTTAGAAATTTAATTACAAGCGACGACCGGGACTTACACGCAGGTCAAGCCCCCTCTTCGTCCAAAGATTACAAAAAAGAGGCCTAATGCCTAAACATAACGAGGTGCTCGGAATTCCAAGTCCCCTCGATTACCCGACCAGTCGTTGTCTCCAGTCGGTACGTTCCCGGCCGTATGACCGCGCTAACGATATACGGCCCTTCCCAGTTCTGAGCTAACTTTCCGCCCTCTAGAGGTTGACTGGCCTCCCTTCGTCGTAGAACGTAGTCTCCGACCTGAAAATAACGAGGGTTGACTCGAACGTCTTTCGAACTCTTAACACGCTTCTGGTATTCGGCCATGCGCCGAGCGGCTAGCTCTCGTTTTTCCTCGACCGCATCGAGATCCACGGCCATCGCGTGCTCATTCTCCTCTGCATTGTAGGTTCTCTCTCGATCGGTCGGGATCCACGCCTCGATTGGGAGTCGGGCTTCGGCTCCATAAACCAGGGCGAAAGGGGTCTCCAAAGTAGCCTCCCTCGGGGTCGTCCGATAAGTCCATAAGATATATGGCAACTCATCGGCCCAACTACGACCGGCCGAGTGTAACTTCTTTTTCAGACCTTCCAAAATCGTCCGGTTAGCATTCTCCACTTGGCCGTTTCCCTGCGGGTAAGCCACCGACGACCGGACGTGGGTCGTCCCGATCGTGGCCAAGAAGTTCTGGAAATATTGGCTTACGAATTGGCGGCCGTTGTCGCTGATGAGATGCACGGGCACACCAAAGCGGGAAACCACATTGCGCCAAAGGAAGCGAGCACACTGCTGAGAAGTGATCGTGGCTAAAGGCTCGGCTTCTATCCACTTGGAGAAGTAATCGATGGCGACGATCACAAATTTTCTCCGACCGGAAAGCTGAGGGAAGGGGCCCAAGATGTCTACCCCCCACCTAGCGAAGGGAATTGCGGTCGTGACCGGTTGATAGAAGGTTGCCGGTCGTCCAGGCATCCGGGCGTACAGTTGGCACGTCTCACATTCCCGAGCTAACTTTTCACAGTCTAGCTGGAGGGACGGCCAATAGTACCCGATTAGCATGATACGAAGGGCCAGGGATCGACCTCCCTGATGTGAGGAGCAGATTCCCGAGTGCAGCTCCTTCATGACTAGCTCGGCCTCGAATGCGGTTAAGCAACGCATAAGAGGGCCTCCATACGATCGCCGATATAGACGACCATCCAAGACTTGGAACCTCGGGGCTCTCAACTTGGCTTTTCGAGCACGCTGTGGGTCGTCTGGGAGTCGACCGTGCTCGAGGTATTCCTTCAGATCGGTGATCCAGCTGTCTTCCACCGGTTGGATCAGATTGACCGACAGGCGATGGATACTGTGTTTGGGGATCACCAAGATCCGAGCTATCTTCGACATGTGTTCCGGGGCGTCTTGGGCCAATTTGGATAATATATCCGCATCGGCGTTATCCAATCGGGGTATGTGTCGGACGGTATACCCCCGGAACTGAGCGAGCTTTTCCATGGCAAGGTCTCGGTACAACTGCAAACGCTCACCATTGACTTCATAGTCCCCGAGAACTTGCCCGACCACGAGCGCAGAATCTGTTTGGGCTCGGATGTATTCAGCCCCCAAGTCCCGAGCGCATTGCAAGCCATTTACAAATGCTTCATACTCGGCTTCGTTGTTGGTCGGGTGGAATTGATACATGAGAGCAAAATAAACTTTGAATCCTTCTGGGCTCGTGACCACTACTCCTCCCCCTGCTCTTTTTTTGCTACTTGACCCGTCAGTAGCCAACGACCACCACTCAGCCTCGGGATCCGCAACCTCGGGGGGTCGAGTATCCCGGCGGTGCACTCGACCAAGAAGTCAGCAAGGGCTTGACCTTTGATAGCAGGTCTTGGTCGGTATTCGATCGCGTACTGGGTCAGCATTAACGCCCACTTGACTAGGCGACCGGATGAAGAGGCGGTGCGGAGGACTGGTCCGATCGGCTGATCGGTCAACACGCGAATTGCTCGACCTTGGAAGTAGGGAGCCAACTTCTTCGCGGCAATGTACAAGGCATAGACGACCTTCTCTAACCGGGAGTACCGGAGCTCGGGACCATGTAGCGCGTGGCTTACATAATACACCGGTCGCTGGACCCCTTCCGGATCGGTTCGGCACAACACTGCGCTTACTGCGCGATCGGACACGGCGAGGTACACGTCTAGCTCTTCTCCGAGCTCAGGCTTTGAGAGCACGATCGGTGACATGAGATATTCCTTCAGCTCATCAAAAGCCGCTCGGCACTCCTCGTCCCAGACGAATCCATTAACCTTCCGCAATACCTTGAAGAAATGTAAAGCGCGCTCGGCTAGCTTGGAGAGGAACCGGCTGAGGACTGCCAACCGACCGGTCAATTGCTGGACTTCCCGAACGGTGGAAGGTGGTTGCATGTCCAGAATCGCTTTTACTTTGGCCGGGTTGGGCTCAATTCCTCTTTTGGTCATCATATAGCCGAGGAACTTGCCGGTCTGAACCGCGAATGTGCACTTGGTCGGGTTCAGCCGCAACTGGTACTTCCTCATGATCTGGAAGCACTCCCGAAGGTCCCGAGTGTGGTCGGATCGGTCCCGACTCTTGACCAGCATATCGTCGATGTAAGCTTCCATCGTTCGGCCCAGTAGATCAGCAAAGAGCATGTTGACCATCCTTTGGTAGGTCGCTCCTGCATTCCGGAGGCCGAACGGCATCACTCAGTAACAATACAGCCCCTCCGGGGTCACGAAGGCTGTCTTACTTTCGTCTTCATGGTGCATCATGATCTGATGGTACCCCTTGAAGGCATCCATGAAGCTCATTAACTCGGCCCCTGCCGTCTCGTCGACCATCTGATGAATGCTCGGTAGAGGATACGGGTCGAGCGGACAGGCTTTGTTGAGGTCCGTGAAGTCGATGCACATCCTCCATGCTGGGGGCTTAGGAACAAGAACAATATTCGCCACCCACTCAGGATAGACCACCGGACGGATGTGCTCGATCGCCGCCATCTTCTTGACTTCTTCTCTTACAAACTCGCGGCGATCGGAGGAGAGGTGTCGTGTCTTCTGCACGACCGGCTTAGCTGCGGGATCGACGGCCAATTTGTGACAAATGACCGACCGATCGATCCCGGGCATATCTTCAGGCCCCCATGCAAAGATATCGGCATACTCCCGGAGCACGGTCAGAACTTCCGCTCGGATCTCGGGGGTGAGGGCTCGGCCAATCTTGATCTTCCTATCCGGGCGATCCTCGGATAGGGAAACTTCTTCTATTTCTTCGGAAGGCTCAGGCTGCTCCTTCCGTTCCTTAGCCTCCTCTTTGGCTATGGTGTTCACCCGGGAAGACGGACCGGAGTCACGTCTATTGACCGCTCGGGTGTAACACTTCCGGGCGGACTGGACATCGCCACGGACCACGCCGACCCCGTTAGGGGTGGGGAATTTCATGCACAGGTGGGGCATAGAAATTATCCCACCGATCTTCATAATGGCGGGTCGGCCCAAGATAATGTTGTGGACGCAATGGAGGTTGACCACAACAAATTCCAGCTCCGTCTTGATCGACTTTGGAGGCGCGCCGATCTCGACCGGGAGCGTTATCTTCCCCTCGGGGTAAATGAGAGCCCCGGTGAATCCTGACAGTGGTACACCGACCGGAGTCAGCTCCTTCCTGTCGAGGCCAAGCTTCTCGAAGACGTCCAAGTAAAGGACGTTCACGCTGCTGCCCGTATCCACCATAACCCTTTGGACGTCCGTCCCCTTGACGTCTATCGTGACCACGAGCGCCTCCATGCCGTGGTCGCTGCTGGTAGGTTGGTCTTCAAGGGTGAAGGTTATGGGTTCCATCTTCTGCCTCTTCCCGGTCCCCCGGGAATCTACTATCGCGATCGGACAATCAGTCCTCGGTCGAGATGCATCTTCCAGCCCACCAAAAATGACATGGATGATAGGCTTTCCGGACGGGCGGCTACCGGACGGGGGGTCGGGGTCCCGTCGGTCATCATGACGATCATCCCTTCTGTCTTGCCCAGAGCGATCAGAGCGGTGATGAGAACGCCTATGATCTCTTCGATCAGTATTCCTCTTATTGTCCTCTCTCTTCCCCACACACTTGTCCAATTTTCCCAGGTTGAGTAGATCTTCCAACAATTGGCGCAAGTGGGTACACTCCTCCGTGTCATGCCCAGCGCATCGATGGTAAGCACAGTGCTTACTCTTGTCAGGGCCGTCTCGATCGGGATGGGGGAGTTTGATGAGATTGCAGGACTGGGCGTATTGCATGGCCTCCGCTGCGGATCGGTTCAAGGCCGTAAATTCTCCAGGCCTGGTGCGGGATCGGGGATTGTCATCTCCCGACCGATGCTCCGCCCGGCCGGCCGGTTTACGGGACGAAGAGCCGACCTCCTGCAAGCGCTTTACGGCATTCGCCTCGCCGGCGTTGGCGTAATCTGTGACCCTCCGAAGGGCCTCCTCGTAACTGGTCGGGGGGTGTAGGATGAAGTCCTGATACAAATGCCCCGCCCGGAGAGATATGTGAAGCATGTGGGTGGCGGTCGCATCGTCCATAGGCTCGATCTCCCCGACCGCTGCTTTCCATTTGATGAGGAAATCGGTCAAGCTTTCCCCTTCTGGCTGCTTGGCCTTCTCGAGATACATGTAGGACTTCCTCACCACTTTGGAAGTGATGAACTTCCTCACAAATTTGATCGCCAGGGTCTCAAATTTGTCGATCGACCCCGGGGGCAGGGTACGGAACCACTCTGCTGCCCGACCGGTGAGGGTCGAGTAAAAGGCTCTGCACATCACGGCGTCCGAAACGCCCTTCAGCATCATGTTGCTGAAAAAATCATTCACGTGGGCCTCAGGATCTGTCCGTCCGTCATAACTCTTCTCTCCAGAGACCTTTAAGTCGAGCGGGTAAGGCTGGGCCATTACCGCTGCTGTGAAAGGCGTCTGGTGCAAGGTTGATTGGTTGACCGGGGGTGTTCCAGGGTACGCATTCCTGAGCTGCGCAACTTCCGCCTGGAGGTTATAGAGTAGTCCCCGGGTTTCGTTGAGCTCGACGGTTTGAGCGGCTTGGGCTGTATCCCGAGCGTGTCGCCGCCGGTGAGATCTCGACCCGCTATACCCGGATGAAGCCTCGTGGCTAGCTTCCTGCATTTGTACGTCTTCGTGCCCGCGGTCCGGGTCTTGGGGTCCCAAACGTTGGCGCATCTCCGGTCGAAGACGATCAAAAGCTACCGCTCGGGCAACTTCTTCAGGGTCCTCCGCTTGAACGGCCTGAGCTGGTGCCTCCATCGCATCAGCACCCCCCGACCCCAACCGCGAATGAGCCGAGCATCGAGCCCGGGACATGGACTGACGCTGCGGCTCTACTTGGGCGGCCGGTTGTACTGGAGGGGCGGCGGCTGGAGCTGCATAAGCTGGCGTATACGGTGGATAACCAACCGGGGAAGTGTAGCACATTGGTTGGCCTGGCCAGTACCCATACGGTGGAGGTGGGACCGGGTACGGATATTGGGCGGGATACATTATCGGCTGCTGCTGGTATGGCAGACCGGGTGTTGGGTATCCCGGTTGTATGTAATTCACCGGCTGCTGGGCGGCCGGGTATGTATTTGATGGATGAGGTGGCGAGAGGTTGAGGTTGAGGTCCATCGTCTGACCCTGCTGTTGGGTAGCATAGCGGTCGGAGGAGCTCGCCGCATCCGCCTGGTCGTCGGCAAAGTTGTTGTGTGCCCACGGATACATGTCGATATGGTGATCGGGTGCTCGTCAAGACGTTGGTTTCTTGCACGGGTCCCCACAGACGGCGCCAAAATGATACTGCTAATTCTACGTAAGCAATATAAATAACACAAGACCAAATAAAGCAAGTAAAGTCTTTATTGATCAAGGTAGAGGTCCTAAGTACAATCTACTTGGTTGCTCTGAGTACCGACTGAGTGCGGTCGGGATTCTCTAACAACAACCTATCGATCGTCCAAAGTCCCTCCCACTGTAGCTACTGCGGGTATTTATAGCCGCTGTGCCGGGGACAGGATTCCAGCCGTTCGGCATGTCCTCCACGTAGCCACCACGTGTCATCCTCCCGGGTGCCCTGCCTGTCGATGTAGAGAACCGCCACGTGTCCTTCGTCAGCTCTCTCGCCAAAGGGCTACCGCTCGGTGGTCGACATGATCGGTTCGGGCAATTCCCGGTCGGACCTCGACCGGGTTCTTCACAAGGAGCCCGACCTGTTACCTGCAAAGACAAAGAGAAAAAGACGAAGGCATCTCGGTCGTGGTGAAGCTGTGTCGGTCGGGATATTCCCTACCAGGGCTTCATTGCACCAAAATAAATTGTTCATGGGTATAATTGCACCTTTAAAATGTTTATAGGACTAATTGACTTTTCAACTAAAGTTCGAGGACTTATTTAATCATTTTTCCGATATAATATTTGATCATTTCATTATATATGTAAAATTATTCAATAATCTGTTATTGTTAGTATTCTTTTAATTTTGTGTACTGTATTTAATTATTTCATCTCCTTTTCATAACCCTGGATCTTCTGCATTTTATTACGGAGTACTATTCACACAAAATGATGATAAGAATATGGCCCAGGTTTTGAATGCATAGAAAACATGCATTATATTTGTACTTCTCATGACAGATATACAAGTATACAACGTGGCGACATGCAAATGCTGCAATCGTAAGAGTATCTCCAACCCACTCAACTCTAAAATACAAAATATTTTTATCAAATATCACATAGAAGAAATATTCTCAACATATTCTTACATAAATTTTTATTCATCTCCATCCCATTTACACCAAAACACCAACTTTTACACTAAAATAATTTTATTTTTCAATTATTATTTCAAATTTAATTAGTTTAATATAATTTAATTCGAACTTACTTAGTTTAATATAAAATATAACTTGTGATGCAAATAATAATTTTTATTAACATTAATTTTTTTATAAAATTAATTATTTTAAAAAATTGAATTTAACAATATTTTTAAAACTTTAATTTATTCCACAATAATAATATAGCATACAACATCTAGTACATTTAATTATCGGTATTACTAAATCGTTCCCACAAATGCTCAATCAATGCATTACGGAGTATTTTATTATATTTTTATATTTTTTCAAAATTGTGTTGTATTTTTAATATTAAATATTATGTTGTATGTATTTGAATTTTTATTATGTTCTAGTCATGTTTGATGTATGTTGTATTTTAACTTTTATTATGTTTGATGTATTTGAAATTTTAATTAATATATATTTAATATTAGTCTTGTTTCGATCGTCTCAATGAGATCTTTAAAATGGTATAATTGTTATTTAATTATACAAACTTTAAATATAAGTATTTAACAAAATAAAGGATACATTTGAAATTATAAAAAGAAGCAAGGGCAAAAGGATCATTTTCCTTTCCATTTTAGATTTGTCGCGATGAACATTGAACATTTTGGTGTTATGCCGCAATGCAATCTCCCTTTGGAGCACCCCAATTTGCATATTTGGTGTTTTGCAGTCAAATTTTGCAGTTTTGCAGTCACATTGGAGATGCTCTTATACCGTGCACCAGGGCGCACATAGTAATGTGCTGCCCGCGCCTCCCAAAACGACGTCGTTTTGTATTCTGTTATAAAATTCTGTGTTTTCAAGTATAAAATTATGTACATTCGAAATAGGGGATTTTTATCCTTTTAAAAAAGATTATGTGTTTTCAGGTATAAAATTCTGTGTTTTCTATTATATAATTATGTACATTCGAAACATGGGAAATTTCAGTTATAAAATTATGTGCTTTCAGATATAAAATTTTGTGTTTTCAGGTATAAAATTGTGTTTTCTATTATATAATTCTGTACATTCAAAAATGGGGATTTTCAGTTATAAAAATTATGTATTTTCAAGTATAAATTTATGTGTTTTCAGATATAAAATTCTGTGTTTTCTATTATATAATTATACACATTCAAAACAAAATTTTTTAAGAAATTAACAGCAAACACGCAAAAAATGTCAAAACAACAATCATGCGCCCTGGTGCACGGTATAATTTGCCCAAATGCTGATTGCATACGATACCTAAATTTCTTCAAAAAATGTCATTCTGACAGGTTTTCCAATTATTGTTTCGCACGAGTTTTATATGTCAATCACCACATTAACTATTGAGTTAATTATCGAAATGGTCCTTTGACTATAGCGAAATTATCAATTTGGTCCTTGACTATTTTTTTTACCAATTAAGTCCCTCAACTTTAAAAATCTTAACCAATTTGGTCCTCCGTTTGTTTGACCGTTAGTCAACCATTAACTTGGGACCAAATTGGTAATTTAGCTATAGTTAAGGGACCATTTTGGTAATTAACTTTAGGGGTGAGTAATTCAATTTAGTTTTCTCGAACTGAACCGTACCAAACCGAACCGAACTAATTTGGTTCGGTAATAATGTAATATACCGAACAACCGAACGGTATTGGATTCTTGTATACCGAACAGTTTGATAAAAAATCGATCCGAACTGTTCGGTAAAAAATTGAACTGAACCGAATACCGTCTGATTTTTTTTTAAAATATAATAATAATAATAATAATAATAATAATAATAATAATAATAATAATAATAATAATAATAAATAAATAAATAAATAAATAAATAAATGAATAAATAAATAAATAAATAAAAAGTAAATCCAAGTCCCTTACTGCTTGTTTTGTCGTTCAGCTCCTATTCTCACGGGTATCTCTTGTAAATGTTTTATTTGATTTCTTTATGGTTTGTTATCAAAAGTTCTATATTATGTGTTATGGTGTTTACATAGTCCATATTATCCAAAGTCTAATATATAACAAAATAGCAATCCAAAGTTCAAACGGTATTCGGTTCGGTTTGGTTTTTAGCGAACAAATTCAGTTCGGTTCGAGTTTTTATCGAACCGTTAGGTATACAAGAATCTTTTACTGTTCGGTTGTTCGGTATATTACCGAATCTAACTAGTTTGGTATGGTTTGGTTCGAGAAAACTGAACCGAATTGCCCACCTTTAAAGTTAATTACCAAAATGGTCCCATTGACTATAGCAAATTACCAATTTGGTCCCAAGCTAACGGTTGACTAACGGTCAAACAAAAGGAGGACCAAATTGATTAAAATTTTTAAAGTTGAGGGACTTAATTGGTCAAAAAAATAGTCAAGGACCAAATTGGTAATTTCGCTATAGTCAAAGGACCATTTCGGTAATTAACTCTTAACTATTGGTAGCTACCCGACATTCACCCCAATCAATAACAAAATTATGGACTTTTTATTTATTTATTTTTTTCAATTGTGTAATAGTTTGTACACAAGTCACTAGATGCTACACAAGAGTAGTAAATCGCAATAAGAAAATAAAAAATACCTATGCGACGAGCTTATCTAAGAGAGTATTGACAAGAATCGAATTCATGACTTTCAAGTACGTGAATGATGCTCCACTCATCACTTAGCATAATTCTATGAGTTAATTTGTACATATTTAATTCTTTATCACATAAAAATTTGATATAACTACTTTTTTATTTATTTTCTATTTTTTATATAACTACTTAATATACTTATAAATATCGAAATAAGAAAAATAAGAGTTATTGTAGGGGTTAAAGCTTTTAATTATATGACATATTATGATATATTAAGATCGAATTCCGGTGGTAGAGCTTTGGATTCTTTGGACTGAAAATGACTAAGAAAGTATAAACTAGATATTACATTGTAAAAAATCATGGGTATTTCAAAAAAAAATATTAATTATCAAATAAAAAATTAATTAAACTAAACAATAAATCGATCATAATCCAATATTTATAATATTTGCCATTAAAATATCTATAGTACTACAAATAGAACTCGGCAAAAATGAAATAAGATAATTAGAACTCTAATGTGTTGTTCATCTTTCTTGTGTGATTTGTGTGCTATTACATACGTTTATAGTTTACCTAGTAAACACCATTGTTGTTATATGGTAGACCATGGTCATGCAATAACGTATATTGTCAAATGAATCTAAAGTGTAATTAAAATGATAATTCAGCGTAACTATAATGAAACTAGTGTGTATGGAAACTGAAACTAAAAAAAAATCATAGATCATATAATAACGTATATTGTTTAATGAAACTAAAGTGTAATTAAAGTGATGCAATGTCGTTTTATTTTATGGTCCACGTTGCTACATATTCTATGATCCCCAGTTAAATTTGTCAAAACACCATTGGATAATGGTGATAGATTTTTTTCGTCATAAAAAAATGTTATAAGATAATTAGAAGTATAGTTAAATTATGTTGATGCCTAAATTTCAAATTACATATTTATATTATAGTTTTACATAAAAACAAGGAAAAATAGTAATTTATGTCCCTCTATAATATGTCAATTATCAATGCCACCCTGAATTATTAGTGGTGTAAACATTGCCCCTTAATTTTCAAAACGGTACATATATTGTCCCTCCCGTACCGTACGGACGGGGTAATATATATATCATTTTGAAAAATAAGGGGCAACAGTTACACTACGAGAGGACACTATATGTACCGTTTTAAAAATTGAGGAGCAACAATTACATCACTAATAATTCAAGAGTGACATTGATAATTGGCATATTATATGAATGGACATAAATTACAATATTTTCTAAAAACAATGAAATATTTATCAATCATCAACTCTAGCTGATCTAATAGGGAGTATCTAGATTTTTCTTAAACCCGGCAGGGACCAATTCTTTGTTATTATCCTCAGATTTCGTCTCACCCAATGGGAATTTAGCCAGGCTTTTTGCGTGCCAATATTAATTCATCATTAATGGCTTTTCCTTTGTTTAAATCAATGAAGACACATTCAAAAAAAATAAAAAAATCAATGAAGACAATATCAGAATGTCACATGTTCTCAGGTTGGGGTCTGGACCTTAAAAATTAGAGATTTAACCTTTTAAAAAAAAGATAAAAGAAACTTTTAATAGATTAAATTAAATTAATGATTTTTCTATTATTAGTATTAATGATATCAAGTATAATTAGATATGATATATCAAGTTGTATAGAGTATTATTAACGCGAGTGCTAATAATATTGATACAACCAACTATGGAGTATCTTATTGCAATGGTCAGGAAATAGATGTGCATTTATAGAATTTTTCTAGTCTTCAAATGATTTTATGTTTTTAACGTTTGAAATTTTTTTAATAAAATATTCTAGCTTTTTGATTCTTATAAGGTGTTATATATAATTATATATACAGTATATATAACACTATATTCACTTTAAGATGGTAGATATATCAGTAAAAAATAAGGTTATTTGGTTGTTGGGGTGGAGATTTGAAGAGTAAAATCTAACATCTTGTCATTGAAACATGACGTTGACTGCTACGCAATTTTAAGAAAATGAATTTAGAACTTTGCTAATAGTTAGCCTAGTGATAATATAAACATCTGATTATGATATTTGCAATGTCAAACCTAGGCCACAGCTTTAGGACTTTATCCGGAGACCATTTCTGTGACATTATCCTCTGATTTCCATGCAATCCAATGAGGGTTTTACCATGATTTGCCATTATCCTCTGATTTTACCATCCCGTCATAGTGAAGTGGGACATTTTTAAAAAAATAAATTTGAACTTAAATTTTAGGGTCTTTCATCATTCTTATTTTAAAAATCGGTGAAAGAAATAAATTGTGGTTTACATGTCCCAAATGAAATGACACATTTATTTGATTGTTCATTTAAATAATGTTCATTCCTAGTTGTAATTTGTCAAACTGGAAATATTCTCAATTATAAGGGCATAAGAAATTTGATTTTTTTAAAGGACTATTACATTCTTATGATAAATTATATTAAAAAGAACCGAAAATTTTTAAAAAGAAAATTTATTTTACCCCTCTTAATTTTTCTTTACTAAATTTTTTACATGACATGTCTTATAATCGTTGGATGTCATCATGAATTGGCTACTTTACCAACTTAAAAAAAAAAGTATAGTAACTAATCAAATTTAATTATTTGGTTGAGATCTGTTAAAATGATAATTGTATTATTTTTTGAAGTTGGGGTGTAATTAATTGTTTTTTTAGTTTGGAAATGCTAATTGAATAATCTTGTATAATAGATTGAAGTATATAGACAATGGATCAGATGGGAAACTTTTTCAAAGTGAAACGTGTGTATTAATCACAACCCTTTATGTTAATTACTTGCAAAACGTAATAAATAAGATTTAAAGAAAATTTATTTCGAACATTTGGCTCATTTAAAATTTTCTAGAAATTATTTTTAAAAACGAAAATCTCCGAATATACCATTGCTATATGCAAATAACAAAAATCTCCAATGAGTTATTGCAATGTTATCTTCCATTTTTCTTCTATAACACAATCAACGGTAGGATAGGAATGTAGCCTTATGTATGATATGATATTAATTAGTTTTCTTGACACAAAAAAGAGCAATGAAGTAAATTCATAAAATTTTCATATTATTAGCTACTTGAGAAAAAGAAGGTGGTTATTCTCACTAATTTTAATGAAGGGTGTGTTTGGAAATCAGGAGGAAAATGAATTCTGAAAATTGAATCGTTTTCTAGAAAATAGTTTCATTTTCAGTTTTTGGTTGCATTTTGTAAAACTGTCTTGGTGTGTTTGGTTCATTTTTAGAAAATGAGTAGAATTGTATGTACAATTAAACATTTTAATTGTTCTATTTAGAATATAAAAATATTTATAATAATATTAAAAAATGTTATTTATTAAAATTAATTTAAATAAAAAAACAATGATTTCCGGCGGAAACCAGTAAATATTTGTTTCCGCCATGGAAACCAAAGCAGCTCTGGTTTCCAATGCAAAAACCAGAGGTCTAGTTTCGGTAGCTCTAGGTTTCTGCCAGAAAACATGGTCGGAAACACTTGTGAGGTCTGTGGAAAATGACTTTCGCCAAATTTTGGCGGAAGACATTTAATTTCCTCCAAAATGACGATATTCCAGAGTCAACGGAAAATATTTTTCGTTGACTCAATTTTCCAAGCACATCCAAACACGGGAAATCTGAAAAATAATTTCCAGAAATCATTTCTCGAGTTTTCAGACACACCTGAAATGTATTCATTGTTGAATTGATTGGAACTTTATCTAGTTAAAAGTTTATACCAGGCATGAAAATAAATCTTCACCTTTTAAATTATTAAGAATGAATTTTTTTTTTTTTTTTTTGGGATGATGACGAGGAAAACTTGTCACCACAATATGATATTGCACTAGGTAAATCTTATTCCAGTGTAAATAGGCAAACTTCGCACTGAGTAAAATTTTTAACTTTGACTAGTTATTATGTCAAAAATTCGACCATCAATCCCTTCCTATGAATAAAAATCTAAAATTTTTATTTTCTTGATTACCATACTGACTCAAAGAGTATACTTTTTGTTCTCTTATTAGGGCATCTCTAATGCACAAATATTATTAGGGGAGAAAGAGGGAGAGAAAGGCTAGGGATGGAGGGAGGAGAGGGATCAAGTTTTCTCTTGCGAGATTATACTCTTCTCTCCAAAAAAAATTAACACAGGCGTGTAATCAACACGCACCAATCCGATGGCCCGTGTTTGCCATGTGCCATCCATATTAACGTGAAGTGGATAGGGAACAATTGTTCCCTTCTCTCTATTTTAGAAAAAATAAAAAATAAAAATCAAGCCATTTAAAGCACTTGATTTTTTTTTATTTATTTTTTAATCATCAAGGATCTTATGGTCTATTGGTATCACGTTGTTGCTCTATGTGGGAGGTGTTGAGATTGAGCCTTGGTGGATGCGTAGTTTGTAAGATCTACTTGTGTATCTCCTTATTTCCAAGTGGTTATAAAAAAAAACCACTTGATTTTTATTAATTAGTTTTGTTTTTATATATTTTTATTTGTTATTTGATTTTTTATTTTTATTTTAAAAAATTTTAAGTGTATTAATTGTTGGTATATTTAGTATTTAAAATTTTATATTCAACTCGATTCCGAATGTTAACTTGTTACGTAGACGATTATATTTCGAATGTGAATTTTAATTTATGAAATTATATTTTGATTTGTTTTTGAAATTATATTTATAATTTAAAAATTATTTTATTTCATTATTTAAATTTATATTTGTTTAAAACTGAAAATTGATATTATATTTATAAAGTTGAAATTATTAATCATAGAAAAATAAATAAAATACTAAGAGCATCCACATTAGTTGGGGAGAATTGGGGGATAATTTAAGAGTGATTAGGAAAGAGAAGATGGAAAAGGAGAGAAAAAAAGAAAAAAAAAATTATAAAACAGAATTAAAAAAAAATAAAATAAGTGAGTATTTATGATTGTCAGGCGCGCCTGACGCGCCCAGGGGCGCGTGCACTCGCTGGGCGCATTGGTGACAGCCACGCATGGCTGTCACCAGTGGTATTAATTGTGGTAGGCCCCACAATTCTGAAATCTCCCCAACATTTGCAGGAGGAGCTCAAAATCCTCTCTCCTACACTCTCTCTCTTCCATGTAGATAACATTTTCTTGTGTATCGTGAAATCTTCTTTGGTGTGGATGCTCTAAGTAATAGATAAATAAAATTCAAAATGGGTGTTGGGAAGAGGTGATATTTTGGGGAAGATGAGTGATGTGACCTTTGAGTGTGGAGATGAGTTTGGAAGATTGAGAGGATATTTATGGAGAAAGATGAAGTGTTGTAGTAGAATGGAGACTCCGAAAATGACAGGATTCTACTGATTTCGAATTTCACACAGAGTGGGACTCCAATCGCAATGAAAATTCTATCCGGACGTGAACTACAATTTTCGCGACGCAATTTTAGGGGTTCGTAATTATCAACCGGCTTTGGTACTTTCTTGGGCTGACGACTTCTCGCAGCCCCAAGAAGGGGGGGGGGGGGGGGGGGCTGATAATGGAATAATTACGGATGGATCTAGGGCGAACTGGACCCGAAGCAACGAACCCGGGCAAGCGACCCACGAGGAGCATGCACCCCTGGCCCCGTGGGGTCGGTCACCCGAGCTCAGCCTCCATGGGCTCGACCGTCCTTTAGCCAAGTTACACGGTCCACGCGTGGAGCAGGTCGCGCGGCGATAGTTGCGGCACTCCTGCCTCTCCCGGAGTTGATGTCCTAAGCAAGACATCTTGGGTCTTTGCTTCTTAGTGTCTTGTTATTACACGTTCCGAACCTCTGTAATAGCGTTATACGTTCAATTAATATAGTATCCGTCTCTGCGACTATATTAGTACTTATATTTGTACCCCTATTATTATTTTCATCACATATTCATTATATTTATTTATCTATTCAGGTTAATTAATCTGAAACCCCGATTTAATTAATTCCATCAGATAATGTGTTCAAGTGTTAAAGAGTATGATGTATTAAAAGGGGATGAAAAGGGAGAATGTTTGATGAAAGAATAGGAGAAGCAATTATATGATAATTCTCCCCGCAAATGTCATATTCTCCTACTGACAACTTGCCAATGAAAATTTCCCACGAGTTTTCTATGCCAACATATATAGCTGTTGATTGGATTTGAAAGAATATATATATTTGCCAAAAATGCCATCACCACATTAATGCATGCAAGACAAATATTCATATATAGACAATACTAAATACCAATTAAGTTGTCCATACGGACAAAAACATAATAAAAGATTAACAGTTAATGAAATTATTATTTTCATAAATGAGATCTAATGCAATATAATATCTCACTTGTTTAAGCTACAACTTATTGACAATACATAAAGTGACGACAATTGGAAATTATCAAATTATGACAATAATGAGATTCAACCAAAACAGAAAATTAAACGTAACTAATTATTTCGATCATCTCCTTTTCATAACCCAGGACCATTTCTGCATTTTATTACCATTCACATAAAAAGATGATAAGAATATGGCCCAGCTTTTGCTATGCATAGAAAACATTATATCATGACAGATATACCCAAATTTCTTCAGAAAATGTCATTCTGACAGATTTACAAATTATTATTTCGCACGAGTTTTATATGTCAACATTGTTGTTGTGTTGTTGATTAGATTTGCAACAACTGTGTGGACGTAGATTTGCATGTTGGCCAAAAATGCCACCGCCACATTAATTATTGCTAGCTACCCGACATTCACCCCAATCAATAACAAAATTATGGACTTTTTTTTTTTTTTTTTTTTTTTTTTCCCTATTATATAATATCTTGCACACTATATTACACAAGAGAGGTAAATCGTACTAAGAATATCCCCTGTGACTGACGAGCTCATCCAAAAGAGTGTTGACTAGAATCGAATTCATGATCTTCAAGTACGTTAATCATGCCCACTCACTACTTAGTACAATTTTATGATTTGTAGATATTATTTAATTCTTTTATCATATAAAAATTTGATATAACTATTTAGTATACTTATAAATATTGAAATAAGAAAATTAAGAGTTATATGACATATTGTGATATATTAAGATCTAACTCTGGTGGTGGGGCTTTGAATTCTTTGGACTGAAAATGGTTAAGAAAGTATAAAACAAATACTATATTATAAAAAATCATGAGTATTTAAAAAAAAAAATTAATTATCAAATAAAAAATTAATTAAACTAAACAATAAATCGATCATAATCTATAGTACTACAAATAGAACTCGGCAAACATGAGATAAGATAATTAGAACTATACCTCATGTGTGTTGTTCACCTCTCTTATGTGATTTGTGTGCTATTACATAAGAGTATAATTTACCCAGTAAACACCATAGTTGTTATATGGTGGACCATGGTCAGTACATCGTTGTGTGGACCATGGTCTAATACAGTGTCGTTTTGTTTGTTTATTAAATGTATTTATTTATTTTGCTGTTATTGTGAACTAATGACGTATCATGTTGTAGATATGCATATTTTCAAATGAAATTGTAGTAGAGAACTAGAAGAACACTTTAGTATTGCTATAATGAAATTAGTGCGTATCGAAAATAAAACTAAAAAAGAGAGTTCATGCAATAACGTATATTGTCAAACGACATGAAGTGTAATTAAAATGATATTTAATAGTTACTATAATGAAATTAGTATATGTGAAAAATGTAACTAAAAAAACATAGTGCCTCCATACAATAACATATATTGCCAAATGCGCATGAAGTGTAATTAAAATGATACTTAGCTTCAAAGTTACTAAAATGAAATTAGTGTGTATGAAAAAATAAAACTAATTAAAAAATAGAGCTCATGGAATAACGTATATTGTCAAATGAAACTAAAGTGTAATTAAAAATTTAAAATGATACTTCAGCATTACTATAATGGAACTAGTGTGTGTGAAAAATGAAACTAAAAAAAAAAAACATAGATCATATAATGACGTATATTGTCAAATGAAACAAAAATGTAATTAAAATGATGCGATGCCTTTTTATTTCATGGTCCACGCTTCTACATGAATGATCCACAGTTAAATTTGCTTAAACACCATTGAATAATGGCGATAGATTTTATTTATTTTTTTTTTTTTGTAAAAAAAAAAGAAAGAAAAAAAAAGATATAAGATAATTAGAAGTATAGTTAAATTAAGTTGATGCCTATATTCCAAATTACATAAAAACAATGAAATATTTATCAATCATCAACTCTAATGGGGAGTATCTAGATTTTTCTTAAACCCGGCAGGTACCAATTCTTTGTTATTATCTTCTGATTTCCACTCACCCAATGGAAATTTAGCCAGCCTTTTTGCGTGACAATATTAATTCATCATTAATAGCTTTTCCTTTGTATGTGATGCAATTGATGAGACGCGATTGAAATTATTTATAATTTTAATTTTTATATTATTAGTTTAATATTTATTAGGTGGGGCCTTAGAGAACCAAGTTAAATATCTTGCTATTCAAACATGGCATTGATTGGTACACAAGGTTATGAATATAACGTTGCAATTTTAGTACTAATTATAGTTTTTGGCATAGTGGTAAGTATTTGAATATAACAATTTGTATCAAAGTAAGCCGTCATGTTGTCCAACTCATGCTGCTAGCGGACGGCATAATTATAAGAACTTGATCCTAACAATATATTAATGCATAAAATTTATATATTTAAAAGGGAATACTACATACATTCCCATATTACTCATCATGAATTAAAATTCCACTATTTTGATGACGAGAGAAACTTGTAGTCACTTTCAATGATGAAAAATTGCACTTTTAGTTCACGATGAGTTATTTTCAAAAAAAAAAAAAGTTCACGATGAGTTATATAAGAAGTGTAGTAGTTTTCTCTTATTAATATGGAGTTTTAATAGATACCCATAATTAGTTAGTATTCACCAAGCTAAGGAGGCTCATTTACTTGTTCTTCTAACAAGTGTTGTCATTTTGGATAGATCATAATCTAAACAACACTATTATAAAATGGTAAAATTGTACTTTTGTTATAAACTAGTATTTGCACCCGTGCGATGCACGGAATGAATTTGTTGTAATATAGTAAGAATACATGAATCGATATATAATTATTTAAATTAGAACATCCAATATTATATAGTGCAATTAAAGATATGGTTTGCATCGTTTATATATTTTGATGTTATTATTGTTTGAATTTGTGTAAATAATTGCTCAAATTAATAGCTAATGTCTAGATGTACACATATGGTGCTATAACTTTGAAGATTTTATTTATCATTATTTAGTATTTTCATAAATTAGGCAAATGTGCTCGTTCTCTAACAACTCAGTTATAGAAATGAATTGGTATCCTTATTCATTTGTATGGAAGATATATTTTTTTGTCAAGATATATAACAATTTTTTTCATTTAAAAAAAAAAAACTTAATATCCCCGATTATATTTACACATTATTGAAACCTCTTTTTAGACGACATTGGTAGTGACAACGCAATCTTGTTCGTCTTCGTCTAGAGCTAACACCTTCAATTCATCGGGACGGGTTATTTGGGTTAAAATATATAATGGTAGAATATTACTCAATTAGTTATCCTTTTATATTTTCAGTCAATTAGTGATATCAGATTCATTTTCAGCAAATTATTTTTTTTATTTTCAGTCAATTAGTCAATTAGAATATCAAATGCAGTGATATTTTTACCTAATTTTCGTTCCATTTTTAATTGATGATGTAGATATTATTATTGAAATATTTCCGTTCCATTTTTAATTTACCTTTACTATTGTTTAAAATATGCATTTACTATTGATAATGTAGAATATTATTATTGAAATATTTTTTTCCTCAAATTTTTAATTTTCATTCCATTTTTAATTAAAATGAAATGATCTAACCATTTATTTGTCTTTTTTTTTAGTCAATTATGAATCATTTTTTATTTGCAGTCAATTATTAATATTCATTTCATTTTATATTTTCAGTCAATTAGTAATATTAGATTCATTTTCAGTCAATTATTTCTTTTATTTTCAGTCAATTAGAATATAGATGTAGTGATATTTTACCTAATTTTTGTTACATTTTAATTTGATGATTTTTAATTTACATTTACTATTTTTTAAAATATGTCTTTACTACTTGATGATGTAAAATATTATTACTGAAATATTTCCTTTCCATTTTTAATTTTCCTTTACTTCTAAAAAATTTAAAAAAAAAAAAAAAAAACTTTGGACTTATCACTACTTGCCCACACTGATGGGCAAGCAATTATGTTTGTAAACATTTTCAAGAGCTCCTCCTTCCAAACATTTTCAATGTGAGATTAAAATTATCCCACATCATTCTTCTTATTTTTTTTCTAATTTTAATTTTAGTTTGTATATTGTTTTGTTTGGATGATGATGATGGTGGTGGTGGTGGTGGTGGTGGTGGTGGTGGTGGTGGTGGTGGTGGTGGTGGTGGTGGTGGTGGTGGTGGTGGTGGTGGTGATGATTATTATGATTATTATTATTATTATTATTATTATTATTATTATTATTATTATTATTATTATTATTATTATTATTATTTGATTATTTACGATTTAAAAAAAAAATTGAGATTGACAAATTCACCAAAATTTTAACAAATTCGTCATTTTAAGGGGTCGTTTGGTTCACGGAATGTCAGATTACCTTAGGGAATGTTAGATTGCTGGGAATGTTGGATTACTGGGAATGTTAGATTCTTGTGTTTGGTTAAAATTGGTGTATGTAATATAATCTTGTTTGGTTTAGGATTATCTTGTATACACACTATAATATCCTTAACATATTTTCATATATTTTAATAAATTTTAAAATTAAAATAAATAAATAAGATAACGGTATCATATATAATTACATGATTTTAAAATATTAACTAAAATCTTGAACTTGAGAAACAAAATTATTTTATATGCTAATATAACATAATATATATATATATATATATATATATATATATATATATATATATATATATATATATATATATAATAAACTAACATAACTAAGATTATCTTACATTACCTAAGATTTTGAAGGGAATCACATTCCCTTCAAAATCCTATGTGGAGGGAATGTGACATTCCTTGGGAATGTCAGATTCCCTAAGATAATATGAACCAAACACTGGTATGTGAGCTTTGGAATGTCACATTCCCTTGGTTATGTTATATAACCTGAACCAAACGCCCCCTAACAATTTATCTTTACGCAAAACACCAAAAATGTTATTTAATAACTCAATAATTTGCTCTAAACTGCTAAAAACTAAAACAACACATACATTTTGTGTTAATTTTACCCAACACCCACTAATAATAAATAAATAATAAATAATAAATACAGTAATAAATAATGAATAAAAACTAAAATAAATAAATAAAAAAGAAGAACCACTCATTTATTTATTATACAGTAATAACTGTGTTAATTTTACCCAACAACAACAATAATAAATAAATAAATAATGCCAATAAATAAATAATACAGTAATACAATAATGCGAATTTGTTGTTGTTGTTGTCGTGTGGTTGTAATTTGATTATTTGGCAAATTCGATAAAATTTTAACAAATTCGCATGTTTAATATTTTATATTTAATCAAAACACCAAAAATATTATTTAATAACTTAGCAATTTGTTTCAACCTCTTAAAAACTAAAACAATACATATACATTTTGGGTTAATCTTTCTCAAACCCCCTAATAAATTAAAACAATTAAAAAAAAAACTAAAATAACAAACCACTAAGATAAGTTTCATTAAATAAGAGCCTTTTGACTCGTTGAGCTCAATAGATTGAGAAAGTTTATATGAACAAATATTATATGTAACAGGATCAATCGAATAGTCATGCTGTGGAACTGTGTCCACCTTTCTATGTTAATAATTACTGAACTATATGTTCATAATTATAAAGCTATATATTCATAATCTTTGAACCTCATATTTATAATTATTGAATTCTATATTCACAATTACAAAACTATATGTTCATAATTACTGAATTATATGTTAATAATTATAAAACTATATAAACATAATTTTTGAACTTCATATTCACAATTATTGAATCTCTATATTCATAATTACATAACTATATGTTCATAACTATGTTCACAACACTATGTTCATAATTATAGAACTATATATTCATAATTATGAACAATTTTGGAACCGTATCTACCATGCAAGGTAGACACGGTTTCACAACATAATTTGCCGGGTCAATAGTACTCAAAAATAAAATAGGAGCCTTTGGACTTCTCAATACTTGCCCACATTGATGGTCAAACAATTATGTTTGTAAGAGGAGCATTGCTCCTATTATATAGAGGAGCTCAAGAGCTCATCAGCTCTTTCCAAACATTTTCAATGTGGGATCAAAATGATCCAACATCATTTATAAAGGGAGTCCGTGGCTCCCTTTTGTCTTCTTCTTATTATTGTAATTTTATTTTGTATATCATTTTGTTTGGATGATGATGATGATGGTGGTGGTGGTGGTGGTGGTGGTGGTGGTGGTGGTGGTGGTGGTGGTGGTGGTGGTGGTGGTGGTGATTATTATTATTATTATTATTATTATTATTATTATTATTATTATTATTATTATTATTATTATTATTATTATTATTATTATTTGATTATTGATCAATTCGCCAAAATTTTAATAAATTCAGTCATTTTAACATTTTAGCTTTAATCGAAACACCAAAATATATTATATAATAACTCAGTAATTTACTCCAAACTGCTAAAAATTAATACAACACATACATTTTGGGTTAATTTTTCACAACCCCCACTAATAATAAATAAATAAATAAAAACTAAAATAAGAAGACAAAGTTAAAACTTCTTAAATAAGAACCTTTTGACTTCTCAATACTTGCCTACAGTGATGGGCAAGCAATTATGTTTATAAGAGGATCATTGTTCCTTTTATATAGATGAGCTCTCTTTTTAATTATTTCGTGGCATTTTCAAGTATTAATTATCATTTACTTTTTCAATTAGCCTAACTTTCATTCCATTTTTATTTTCAATCAATGATACTTTTCTAATATATAATAATTAGTTAATTATTAATAAAATATTTTATATATTTCCAGTAATATATTCTGTATCATTTTTAATCAAGTATTAATTATCATTTCCCGTTTTCTATATATATATATATATATATATATATATATATATATATATATATATATATATATATATATATATATATCATTTCCTTTTCTAACCATGCCATTTTTTTCTCTTTCAAAGATTTTTTTTGATACATATTAATTAGTTAATTATTTATAACAGATTTTTTTTATATATTTCTAGTAAATTATTAATAACAGATACCTTTTCCAATTTACATATACAATAGTTAATCCGTTTTCTTTCCTACATAGTTAATATGGAGATAATTTTTTTCTTAAAATATATTATATCATAATTTATGTATTCTGTGTTATTTTTAATATCAGTGAATTATTTTTCTAATTAACAAATACATTTTTCAATTGTGTTAATTTCCATGTCATTTCTATTCGTAGTCAAATATTATTTTTATACATATCAATTAGTTTATACTATAAATATTAATAAAATTACCAATATATATTTATAATTTATATATTTCATGACATTTCCAATCAAATATTAATTATTATTTCCTTTTGTAATTGGACTAATTTTCATTCCATTTTTATTTTCAATCAATGATTCTTTTTTATTACATATTAAGTAGTTATTTATTAATAACACATTTCTTTATTTTCAGTAATATATTCTGATCTATTTTAATCAAGTATTAATTATCATTTTATTTTTTAATTAGCCTAATTTTCATGTCATTTTTATTACCAACGAATAATTCTTTTTAATATATATTAATTATATTAGATAATTATTAATATAATGTTTTTTATTTCCAGTAAATTATTAATAACAGATACTTTTTTCCAATTTACATATACAATAGTTAATCCGTTTCCTTTCCTACATAGTTAATATGGGGATCGTTTTTTTTCTTAAATATATATTATACCATAATTTAAGTATTTTGTGGCATTTTTTATCACAGTCAATTATTTTTTCAATTTACCTATACTATTGTTTGGGCTGTCTAGCCATTTTTCTTTTTCATTTGAGTTAATTTGAAATTATTTTTATTTTTAATTAAGTATTAATAATCATTACATTTTTCAATTGTGCTAATTTTCATGTCATTTCTATTCTTAGTCAAATATTGTTTTAATACATATCAATTAGTTTATACTATAAATATTAAAATAATTTTCGATATATATTTTGAATTTATATATTTCATGTCATTTTCAATCAAATATTAATTATTATTTTATTTTATAATTGGAGTAATTTTCATTCCATTTTTATTTTCAATCAATGATTCTTTTTTATTGCATATTAATTAGTTATTTATTAATAACATATTTCTTTATTTCCAGTAATACATTGTAATCCATTTTAATCAAGTATTAATTATCATTTCCTTTTCCTATTGGCCTAATTTTCATGTCATTCCAATTTACATATACTATTGTTAATCCGTTTCACTTTCGACATTGTTAATTTGGAGATCTTTTTTTAAAAATATATCATAATTTGTATATTTCATGTCATTTTTAATCTCAGTCAATTATTTTATACTTTCTCAACTTACTGAAACACAAAGAACCAATAACACCTCCATTAAGGCTCAAACTTACAACCTTCCAAATGGAAGTCCAACCTAGATACCATTAGACCACATAGTCTTGGTACATATCAATTAATTTATACTATAATTATTAATATAATTGTCGATGTATATTTAGAATTTATATATTTTATGCCATTTTTAATCAAATATTAATTATCATTTTCTTTTTCAATTGGTCTAATTTGCATGCTATTTTTATTCTCAGCCAATGATTTTTTAATACATATTAATTAGTTAATTATTAATAACATATTTATATATATTTTTATTTCCAGTAATATATTATGTGTCAATTTTAATCAAGTATTAATTATCATTTCCTTTTCAAATTGATCTACTTTTCATGTCATTTTTATTCTCAGTCAATGATTCTTTTAAATACATATTAATTAGTTAATTATTAATAACATTTTTTTTTAATATTTCTATGTTGAAGTGATTTTATGATACTAACAACTATTATTGTAAATAAGTTTCATGTGTAAATACGATATGTAACATTTATTCATTTTAAAGTTTTGTTGTGTAATAACTATATAGGAAACATTGCGATATTACAATTGAAAAAAATATACTATTATTTTATTGATTTCCAAAAACATACTATCAATTAAATAAGATTTGATATTTAAAATGGGTAATTAGCTAAAATAATAAACTTTTAATACACTGTTTTAAAATAACAAATATTACAAACATCTTAGTAAACAACAAAAGAAAATCTATATTCTCATTTATCAGTGATTCTGATTACACCAAGACTAATTAATCTATATATTAATTGTGCAAGTTAGGTGTTGCCACATCCTTTACTAACATCCATGTTAATTTGTCTAATGTCTAAACTCATGACTCATCCGTATAATCTTCATCACAATTAAATTAAAAAGAATATGATAGTTGTTAATCCATCCCATGTCAAAACTCATAAATACAATCTTCATCACAATAAAATAAAAAAGAATATTATGATAAAGAATTGGATATGATACATCTACAATTCAATTTTCATGCATGAAATATATTCACAAAATAAAAAAATAAAGTAATTAATAAATATAATATACAAACAACTTGCTAAAGTGTTTACCTGAAATAGTTGCGAAATATTGCATTTTTTTAAAAAATAAAACTACCAATAAAATATACTTTATTAAATTTATATACTACCTTTTCAATATATGCAATTGCATGTATATTAATAAGAACTAAATATGAAACTTTTAATTTTCATTTACATGATTGTATAGTAAATTCTGTATGGTACTACACAACAAAGGAATAATCCTTATTCACAGAGATTGAACAATGATTTTTTTTTATTGCATATTAATTAGTTATTTATTAATAACATATTTCTTTATTTCCAGTAATACATTGTAATCCATTTTAATCAAGTATTAATTATCATTTCCTTTTCCTATTGGCCTAATTTTCATGTCATTCCAATTTACATATACTATTGTTAATCCGTTTCATTTTCGACATTGTTAATTTGGAGATCTTTTTTTAAAAATATATCATAATTTGTATATTTCATGTCATTTTTAATCTCAGTCAATTATTTTATACTTTCTCAACTTACTGAAACACAAAGAACCAATAACACCTCCATTAAGGCTCAAACTTACAACCTTCCAAATGGAAGTCCAACCTAGATACCATTAGACCACATAGTCTTGGTACATATCAATTAATTTATACTATAATTATTAATATAATTGTCGATGTATATTTAGAATTTATATATTTTATGCCATTTTTAATCAAATATTAATTATCATTTTCTTTTTCAATTGGTCTAATTTGCATGCTATTTTTATTCTCAGCCAATGATTTTTTAATACATATTAATTAGTTAATTATTAATAACATATTTATATATATTTTTATTTCCAGTAATATATTATGTGTCAATTTTAATCAAGTATTAATTATCATTTCCTTTTCAAATTGATCTACTTTTCATGTCATTTTTATTCTCAGTCAATGATTCTTTTAAATACATATTAATTAGTTAATTATTAATAACATTTTTTTTTAATATTTCTATGTTGAAGTGATTTTATGATACTAACAACTATTATTGTAAATAAGTTTCATGTGTAAATACGATATGTAACATTTATTCATTTTAAAGTTTTGTTGTGTAATAACTATATAGGAAACATTGCGATATTACAATTGAAAAAAATATACTATTATTTTATTGATTTCCAAAAACATACTATCAATTAAATAAGATTTGATATTTAAAATGGGTAATTAGCTAAAATAATAAACTTTTAATACACTGTTTTAAAATAACAAATATTACAAACATCTTAGTAAACAACAAAAGAAAATCTATATTCTCATTTATCAGTGATTCTGATTACACCAAGACTAATTAATCTATATATTAATTGTGCAAGTTAGGTGTTGCCACATCCTTTACTAACATCCATGTTAATTTGTCTAATGTCTAAACTCATGACTCATCCGTATAATCTTCATCACAATTAAATTAAAAAGAATATGATAGTTGTTAATCCATCCCATGTCAAAACTCATAAATACAATCTTCATCACAATAAAATAAAAAAGAATATTATGATAAAGAATTGGATATGATACATCTACAATTCAATTTTCATGCATGAAATATATTCACAAAATAAAAAAATAAAGTAATTAATAAATATAATATACAAACAACTTGCTAAAGTGTTTACCTGAAATAGTTGCGAAATATTGCATTTTTTTAAAAAATAAAACTACCAATAAAATATACTTTATTAAATTTATATACTACCTTTTCAATATATGCAATTGCATGTATATTAATAAGAACTAAATATGAAACTTTTAATTTTCATTTACATGATTGTATAGTAAATTCTGTATGGTACTACACAACAAAGGAATAATCCTTATTCACAGAGATTGAACAATGATTTTTTTTTATTGCATATTAATTAGTTATTTATTAATAACATATTTCTTTATTTCCAGTAATACATTGTAATCCATTTTAATCAAGTATTAATTATCATTTCCTTTTCCTATTGGCCTAATTTTCATGTCATTCCAATTTACATATACTATTGTTAATCCGTTTCATTTTCGACATTGTTAATTTGGAGATCTTTTTTTAAAAATATATCATAATTTGTATATTTCATGTCATTTTTAATCTCAGTCAATTATTTTATACTTTCTCAACTTACTGAAACACAAAGAACCAATAACACCTCCATTAAGGCTCAAACTTACAACCTTCCAAATGGAAGTCCAACCTAGATACCATTAGACCACATAGTCTTGGTACATATCAATTAATTTATACTATAATTATTAATATAATTGTCGATGTATATTTAGAATTTATATATTTTATGCCATTTTTAATCAAATATTAATTATCATTTTCTTTTTCAATTGGTCTAATTTGCATGCTATTTTTATTCTCAGCCAATGATTTTTTAATACATATTAATTAGTTAATTATTAATAACATATTTATATATATTTTTATTTCCAGTAATATATTATGTGTCAATTTTAATCAAGTATTAATTATCATTTCCTTTTCAAATTGATCTACTTTTCATGTCATTTTTATTCTCAGTCAATGATTCTTTTAAATACATATTAATTAGTTAATTATTAATAACATTTTTTTTTAATATTTCTATGTTGAAGTGATTTTATGATACTAACAACTATTATTGTAAATAAGTTTCATGTGTAAATACGATATGTAACATTTATTCATTTTAAAGTTTTGTTGTGTAATAACTATATAGGAAACATTGCGATATTACAATTGAAAAAAATATACTATTATTTTATTGATTTCCAAAAACATACTATCAATTAAATAAGATTTGATATTTAAAATGGGTAATTAGCTAAAATAATAAACTTTTAATACACTGTTTTAAAATAACAAATATTACAAACATCTTAGTAAACAACAAAAGAAAATCTATATTCTCATTTATCAGTGATTCTGATTACACCAAGACTAATTAATCTATATATTAATTGTGCAAGTTAGGTGTTGCCACATCCTTTACTAACATCCATGTTAATTTGTCTAATGTCTAAACTCATGACTCATCCGTATAATCTTCATCACAATTAAATTAAAAAGAATATGATAGTTGTTAATCCATCCCATGTCAAAACTCATAAATACAATCTTCATCACAATAAAATAAAAAAGAATATTATGATAAAGAATTGGATATGATACATCTACAATTCAATTTTCATGCATGAAATATATTCACAAAATAAAAAAATAAAGTAATTAATAAATATAATATACAAACAACTTGCTAAAGTGTTTACCTGAAATAGTTGCGAAATATTGCATTTTTTTAAAAAATAAAACTACCAATAAAATATACTTTATTAAATTTATATACTACCTTTTCAATATATGCAATTGCATGTATATTAATAAGAACTAAATATGAAACTTTTAATTTTCATTTACATGATTGTATAGTAAATTCTGTATGGTACTACACAACAAAGGAATAATCCTTATTCACAGAGATTGAACAATGATTTTTTTTATTGCATATTAATTAGTTATTTATTAATAACATATTTCTTTATTTCCAGTAATACATTGTAATCCATTTTAATCAAGTATTAATTATCATTTCCTTTTCCTATTGGCCTAATTTTCATGTCATTCCAATTTACATATACTATTGTTAATCCGTTTCATTTTCGACATTGTTAATTTGGAGATCTTTTTTTAAAAATATATCATAATTTGTATATTTCATGTCATTTTTAATCTCAGTCAATTATTTTATACTTTCTCAACTTACTGAAACACAAAGAACCAATAACACCTCCATTAAGGCTCAAACTTACAACCTTCCAAATGGAAGTCCAACCTAGATACCATTAGACCACATAGTCTTGGTACATATCAATTAATTTATACTATAATTATTAATATAATTGTCGATGTATATTTAGAATTTATATATTTTATGCCATTTTTAATCAAATATTAATTATCATTTTCTTTTTCAATTGGTCTAATTTGCATGCTATTTTTATTCTCAGCCAATGATTTTTTAATACATATTAATTAGTTAATTATTAATAACATATTTATATATATTTTTATTTCCAGTAATATATTATGTGTCAATTTTAATCAAGTATTAATTATCATTTCCTTTTCAAATTGATCTACTTTTCATGTCATTTTTATTCTCAGTCAATGATTCTTTTAAATACATATTAATTAGTTAATTATTAATAACATTTTTTTTTAATATTTCTATGTTGAAGTGATTTTATGATACTAACAACTATTATTGTAAATAAGTTTCATGTGTAAATACGATATGTAACCTTTATTCATTTTAAAGTTTTGTTGTGTAATAACTATATAGGAAACATTGCGATATTACAATTAAAAAAAATATACTATTATTTTATTGATTTCCAAAAACATACTATCAATTAAATAAGATTTGATATTTAAAATGGGTAATTAGCTAAAATAATAAACTTTTAATACACTGTTTTAAAATAACAAATATTACAAACATCTTAGTAAACAACAAAAGAAAATCTATATTCTCATTTATCAGTGATTCTGATTACACCAAGACTAATTAATCTATATATTAATTGTGCAAGTTAGGTGTTGCCACATCCTTTACTAACATCCATGTTAATTTGTCTAATGTCTAAACTCATGACTCATCCGTATAATCTTCATCACAATTAAATTAAAAAGAATATGATAGTTGTTAATCCATCCCATGTCAAAACTCATAAATACAATCTTCATCACAATAAAATAAAAAAGAATATTATGATAAAGAATTGGATATGATACATCTACAATTCAATTTTCATGCATGAAATATATTCACAAAATAAAAAAATAAAGTAATTAATAAATATAATATACAAACAACTTGCTAAAGTGTTTACCTGAAATAGTTGCGAAATATTGCATTTTTTTAAAAAATAAAACTACCAATAAAATATACTTTATTAAATTTATATACTACCTTTTCAATATATGCAATTGCATGTATATTAATAAGAACTAAATATGAAACTTTTAATTTTCATTTACATGATTGTATAGTAAATTCTGTATGGTACTACACAACAAAGGAATAATCCTTATTCACAGAGATTGAACAATGATTTTTTTTTATTGCATATTAATTAGTTATTTATTAATAACATATTTCTTTATTTCCAGTAATACATTGTAATCCATTTTAATCAAGTATTAATTATCATTTCCTTTTCCTATTGGCCTAATTTTCATGTCATTCCAATTTACATATACTATTGTTAATCCGTTTCATTTTCGACATTGTTAATTTGGAGATCTTTTTTTAAAAATATATCATAATTTGTATATTTCATGTCATTTTTAATCTCAGTCAATTATTTTATACTTTCTCAACTTACTGAAACACAAAGAACCAATAACACCTCCATTAAGGCTCAAACTTACAACCTTCCAAATGGAAGTCCAACCTAGATACCATTAGACCACATAGTCTTGGTACATATCAATTAATTTATACTATAATTATTAATATAATTGTCGATGTATATTTAGAATTTATATATTTTATGCCATTTTTAATCAAATATTAATTATCATTTTCTTTTTCAATTGGTCTAATTTGCATGCTATTTTTATTCTCAGCCAATGATTTTTTAATACATATTAATTAGTTAATTATTAATAACATATTTATATATATTTTTATTTCCAGTAATATATTATGTGTCAATTTTAATCAAGTATTAATTATCATTTCCTTTTCAAATTGATCTACTTTTCATGTCATTTTTATTCTCAGTCAATGATTCTTTTAAATACATATTAATTAGTTAATTATTAATAACATTTTTTTTTTTAATATTTCTATGTTGAAGTGATTTTATGATACTAACAACTATTATTGTAAATAAGTTTCATGTGTAAATACGATATGTAACCTTTATTCATTTTAAAGTTTTGTTGTGTAATAACTATATAGGAAACATTGCGATATTACAATTAAAAAAAATATACTATTATTTTATTGATTTCCAAAAACATACTATCAATTAAATAAGATTTGATATTTAAAATGGGTAATTAGCTAAAATAATAAACTTTTAATACACTGTTTTAAAATAACAAATATTACAAACATCTTAGTAAACAACAAAAGAAAATCTATATTCTCATTTATCAGTGATTCTGATTACACCAAGACTAATTAATCTATATATTAATTGTGCAAGTTAGGTGTTGCCACATCCTTTACTAACATCCATGTTAATTTGTCTAATGTCTAAACTCATGACTCATCCGTATAATCTTCATCACAATTAAATTAAAAAGAATATGATAGTTGTTAATCCATCCCATGTCAAAACTCATAAATACAATCTTCATCACAATAAAATAAAAAAGAATATTATGATAAAGAATTGGATATGATACATCTACAATTCAATTTCATGCATGAAATATATTCACAAAATAAAAAAATAAAGTAATTAATAAATATAATATACAAACAACTTGCTAAAGTGCTTACCTGAAATAGTTGCAAAATATTGCATTTTTTTTAAAATAAAACTACCAATAAAATATACTTTATTAAATTTATATACTACCTTTTTAATATATGCAATTGCATGTATATTAATAAGAACTAAATATGAAACTTTTAATTTTCATTTACATGATTGTATAGTAAGTTCTGTATGGTACTACACAACAAAGGAATAATCCTTATTCACAGAGATTGAACAATGTTATTGATACATCAATAAACTAAGCCTAAAATTATTCAGGAAAAAAAATACAGTATTAATATATATATATATATATATATATATATATATATATATATATATATATATATATATATATATATATATATATATATATATATATATGAATCTTAAAAATATAATGGTAGTGAATATAAACATGAAAAAAAAAAATTAATACACATATATTTACGATCCGCACTCATTTGAGTTGTCATCCTCACAATTAAAATTAGGCATGTCTAATTATGCCTAATATATTGAATGTTAATGGTCATAATTAAAATTAAATATTCACCATAATTAAATTTAACCAATATAATAATATGTTATGCACGGTAAATGTTATTAGGCATGTCTAATTATCCTAATATATTGAAGTCCTATAATACACGAAATTAGGAATAGTGGAATACTATTAGGATGTAAATGGAGATGAATATAAAATTACTATAATTTGATTTGATTTGAGTCTGATTATGCCTAATATATTAAGTCCTATAATACACAGAAATAGGAATATATCTAATATAAATGGAGATGAATATAAAATTACTATAATTTGATTTGAATATAATGGCATATAATAATATCTATATATCTTCACCAAAAAAAAAAAAATAATATCTATATATAAATAATGGATGATATTACATAAATGCCTCTAAGTTTTGAGGGAAAAATTTATAGATTAGGATTATTGTTATGCGTGTACATACATATATTTGATTGGACTTGTGTACCAAGGCTCAATATAATAAAATGGGCTACGAAGATATCATGTCAAAATTGTAGCTTAAAGAATGTAATATAAATTAGGCAAAATAATTTATTTATTTAAGGTAGAAAATACTAATTTATATTTATAGGTAGAAAATACTAATTTAAAATGAAAGAATAATAATTTATTTATTTATTTAAGTTAATAACATTATTATTATTATTATTATATTATATTATACTACGGATATATATATATATATATATATATATATATATATATATATATATATATATATATATATATATATATATATATTAATTATAAAAAATGCTGTAAAATGAACTATGCTTGTTAAAATTGTTAAAAAAAACATAGAAACTTGAATGGCATGTACAAATCTCGAAATTAACATACTAACTCTAAGTTTCAGAAAATCTTACAAAATCATCAAAATTACCGTCTTTATCATCCTCGATCGCATCTCTACAATCTTCCATAAAAACTAAACCAATATTGTTCATAAACTGCAAAACATATTGAAGTACGTGAGAATATAGTTAGAAAAATGTAAAAAAACTCATACAAAAAGAAAGCAGAGAGATGAGTCTGAGATTCTTTGATGGAAGAAGCCCTTGTATTTATAGGTAGAAAATACTAATTCAAAAGAAAAGTATAATAATTTATTTATTTAAGGTAATAAAATTATTATTATTATTATTATTATTATTATTATTATTATTATTATTATTTATTTATTTAATTTAATTTCCATTTGACATTTACTTACCAAATAAGTTTTACTACAAAAGTTTTGGGGGGAAAATTTGTTAGGAGAATTTTACTTTTATATATATATAGATATAGATATATAGATTACAACGTAATCTCATGTGAATCTTGTGAAATTGTACACTCAAAACAGTATAGAGAAGAAGAGAGAAGGAGAAAAGGAGAGAAAAAGAGCAGATTGAACTCCATAAAACATTTTTTTTTAGATAACCGTTGATATATATATATATATATATATATATATATATATATATATATATAATTTAGCATTATTTTCTTCATTATTACTTGTAACTCAAAAGAAAGACGGTCATTTTATCTATTCATCCCCTATTTTCACAGTTTAGTACTCTCTTAATTAATACAAGCTAGGACAATAATTGTACTCATCATCACACTTTTAAATCGAAGTTTTAAAATAATCCACATATGAAACCTAAGAATTATTCTAGTCTTATAAGCTGGTCTTGTAGTCTTGTATATATGTTTAATTATTAACCAAATCATAATAAACTATAACAAAGTTGGAAATCTAAAAAATTAAATTACGGAATTGATTGAGTTTGGATGAAACTGGAGAGGACTTTGGTTTGGGAAAAAAAAAAAAAAAAAAAGAGGATAAAGGATAAAGAAAGCAGATGTTTATTTGCCACTCTTATTTAAGGATAAAGCTAAGGATTCATAGTCCAACATGGAGTTGATGAAGTCCATGTTTTACATTTATTGTTGGGGCAAGCAGGGTTACAACATCCACTTCATTTTGAATATACTAGATTAGGCGGTCACCGGAGTTCTTATGACAACATTGCTACAGTCGACGAAAAGACGAACTCGCCAAGGCTTATAATCCGGGGTTACGGGGCAGTTTTGGAAAACCATCACAACATGCAAGTCGCTGTTTTCTTTCTCAATCGTAGATTTGGCTAAAAATGCGTCCACTCCCACCAGTTCCGGCCAGCTACTCTTACCTTCAATAATGAGGGAAAAAGAAACAGGCCGACATAGATTTAGTATATATGTAAGAAGCTGCTGTGATCATTAATCAGTACGTAATAGTGTGAATCGAAGCATATATTAATTAATTGCTGAGAATGAAAATGCATAATAATTTTAATATATACCGTACCGTCGGTGATGCGCGGCATCTTCTTGAATTGATGTTTGGAGCCTGGATGGGTTAAGTTGTTCTTTGCCTCTCTTTGTGGTTGGTTTCAATTGTCAGGAATGGATAGCTATTTATAGAAGGGCCGGGGGCTAAGTAAGCCATATAAACAAGTTATCATGCATGCAATTAGGATTGTCGTATGCAATTCTGTGTTATTTAAGGAGTGGTATACTCCGTTATAATAATGATTTTTTATTATTATTATTTATGATATACATGATATAACTGGTTTAAATGTTATATTTGAAAAATAACAGCCAATTAAATCATATCAGTTTACCCGAAGCAAACGAGGCAGTGAATTATAGCATATCAGTTTGCCCGAAGCAAACGAGTGAGTGAGGGAATTATATCATGTCAATATGCATGAAGCTAATGATGTTTCTCTTTTGAAAGTTGAAGATAAGGATTTTTGAGAAATGTGGAAGATCTATTTTATTTAACAAGCTTCCTAGCTTCCCTATGGTTGTTTTGTACCGTTATAATTTCGTTGATATATATGCATATATTTTTGGGTCACAACTAACATCTCAACAATGCTAAATTTATACGATATTGTGCTCTATTGCCCATCCCATCTAATTAAAGTTTAGTTTTATTCAAATGACATAAATTGGACCAGCATCCTTAATCCTCATGGGTTCTAATTTTATCATGATTTTTTTTTATTAGCTCGCATGAATAGCTCAGTTAATCATAGGGGATGAAATTTGGGAGGAATGAATTTTTATTATTATTGATATAGTTATAGATTATATAATCACAGTCTCAATAAATATAATATTGATCATTTCATTAGGTATGTAAAATTATTCAATAGTCTGTTATTCTGGAGTATTCTTTTAATTTTGTGTACTCTATTTAATTTTTTCATCTCCTTTTCATAACCCTGGACCATTTCTGCATTTTATTACCATTCACATAAAAAGATGATAAGAATATGGCCCAGCTTTTGGCCTTCTCCTATGCATAGAAAACATTATATCATGACAGATATAGCCAAATTTCTTCAGAAAATGTCATTCTGACAGGTTTTCCAATTATTATTTCGCACGAGTTTTATATGTCAATCACCACATTAATTATTGCTAGCTACCAGACATTCACCCCAATCAATAACAAAATTATGGACTCCTTATTTATTTATTTATTTCAATTGTGTAACAGATTGCACACTAGTTACTAGATGCTACACAAAAGAGGTAAATCACATTAAAAAAGTAAAAATACATCATAGAAAGAGCTCATCCAAAAGGGTGTTAACAAGAACCGAATTCATGACTTTTCAGGTACGTGAATGATGCTCCACTCATCAATTGGCATAATTCTATGATTTAACTTGTAGATATTTAATTCTTTATCAAATAAAAATTTAATATAACTACTTATTATATTTATAAGTATCGAAATAAGAAAATTAAGAATTATTCTAGGGGTTAAAATCTTTACATTATATGACATATTGTGATATATTAGGATCGAACTTCAGTACTGGGGGCTTTGGATTCTTTGGACGAAAAATGATTAAGAATGTATAAAACATATACTACATTTTAAAAAATCATGAGTATTTCTAAAAAAAAAAAATATCATTAACTATCAAATAAAATATTAATTAAACTAAACAATAAATCTATCATAATCCAATCCAATATTTATAATATTTTCCAATAAAATATCTATAGTACTACGAATAGAAGACAAAAATGAGATAAGATAATTAGAACTCTCAAGTGTGTTGTTTACCTCTCGTGTACATGATTTGTGTGCTATTACATAAGAGTATAGTTTACCCAATAAACGTCATAGTTGTTATATGGTAGACCATGGTCCGCCTATCGCTGTGTGGACCACGATCCAATACAATGTCGTTTTGTGGGTTTTTTTTTTTTTTTTTTCTTTTTACCGTTATTGTTAACCAATGGCATATTGCTATAATGAAATTAGTGTGTGTGGAAAATAAAACTAAAGGAGAGCTCATGTAATAACGCATATTGTCAAATTAATGACATGAAGTGTAATTAAAATGATATTTAGCTTCAAAGTTACTAAAATGAAATTAGTGTGTATGGAAAAATAAAACTAATTGAAAAATAAAGCTCATGCAATAACGTATATTGTCAAATGAATCTAAAGTGTAACTAAAATGATACTTCAACATTATTATATAATGAAACTAGTGTGTGTCAAAAATGAAACTTAAAAAAAAAAACATAGATAATATAATAAAGTATATTGTCAAATGAAACTAAAGTTTAATTAAAATGATACGATATCGTTTTACTTCATGGTCCATATTGTTACATGAACAATGATCCACAGTTAAATTTGCCTAAACATCATTGGATAATGGTGACAGATTTTTTTGGTCATAAAAAAAAATAATATAAGATAATTAGAAGTATAGTTAAATTATATAGGAATAAGGGTCAAATAGGCCATTATATAACATTTGGTCCCCTAATAAAATTTTTTAATTCTATGGTCAGAAAATAGATGTGCATTTATAGAAGTTTTCTAGTCTTCAAATGATTTTTAAGTTTTTAACGTTTGAAAATTTTGGAATAAAAAATTCTAGCTTCTAGATTTTTATCAGGTGTTATATATATGAAATATATATACCATTATATTCACTTTAATATGGTAGATATGTCAGTAAAAAATAAGGTTATTTTGTTGTTGGGGTGGAGGTTTTGAGAGTAAAGTGTAGCATCTTGTCATTGAAACATAGAGCTAATTGCTACGCAAGTTTAAGAAAATAAATTTATACCTTTGTTACTAATTATAACTTTTGGCATTGCAATAAGTGTTTGATTTTGATATTTGCAATGTCAATCCTAGGCCACAGCTTTAGGACTTTAATTTTAAGGTGTGTTTGGTTCACATATGGGAATCGGAATCGCAATCGGAAAGATAACCAAATACTTGATAATGGTAATTGGTTTTACTGGAAGTATTTTGCATGTTTGGTAGTATGGTGAAATTGAAATGATTATTAATATTGATGTTTGGTTGTGTATGATCCTATAATGGGAATAAAGGTTTTAAAGATAAAAAAAAAAATCAAAGTAATTGATCCTAATATATATATATATATATATATATATATATATATATATATATATATATATATATATATATATATATATATATATATATATATATATATATATATATATATATATATATATATATACTAGTTTTTTACGCGCATTGCGCGATTGAGATAATGCCCAATGTTTTATTTTTTTAAATAAGTACTTTAAAATATATCAAGGCAAGATTATATTGGAATTGTTAATGCATAGATAATTGAATGTTAAATTTGTGTATTTAATAGACAATTCTAAGTTTACAAATACAAGATAATATAGTCAAGATTGATTATAATTGTCAATAAAATAAATGTATAGGTATGGTTGAAACCAAATACAGGACATAAGGGAGAACAATAAAAATTCGAAAATAAAATATTAAATATATGTTAGGAACATTGTATTAGGATTTTGATGATACCAATGTAACGTAGAAAGTAGACCCCTAACTGTTAGCTTTTTCAATCGCTACTTTCGTCTTAGACTAGAGTTGCCATAACTCTCATGTAATTCGTGTTAAGCTAGACAAACACACTAAAATGAGTTATGTCTAGTTGATAGGGTCTACAAGACGAAAGAAGACACGAGACAAGATGTTCAGCAACAAGAATTTAAAAGGAGTTGTCAACTACCTCGAAAGGACAGATTTATTAAAGACGATTCCTTCCAAGTATTCTTTCTCCTCAACAACGAGAAGAATGTTTCATCTGTCTGATTTGACAACGTCCTAGGAAAATAAGGATCTCATGGGAACACGATTACCAAGGAGCATTAAATGAAGAGGTACCATCTCCTGGAGCTAAAAGACAAAACCCTAATGCCTCCCATACCTTCAACGGCTACATGGTACAACCTCATTAATGGAGCATTTAATGCATGAAGCTCCCCGGTCCTTATCCAATGGTTAAACGGTTCGAAAATTTCATCTCCCTCCAACGGATGAATTTTCATCACCTATATAAACCCACCTTCATCAACTAAGAAGGTGCTGGTTCAACTTTCACTCGATCTATTACTTGCAAAAGCTCTTAAACGCTCTCAACTCTCCCAAGCTTTTGTGAACCAGTGTCAAGGTGTTAAGACAATTGAAGAAGTCCATTGATCATCATCTTACACTTTGAAGAAGTCTTGCCATTTGTACGAAGCAATCATCCTTCACAGTCAAGACTTCATCACGTTGGAGAAATCAGAAATCTCTTTCTACCAACCTCAACTCTGAAGAAGAAGTTGATAGAGGCGGAGTAAACTTGAGGAGTTGAAAAACCTACGAAGGCTGTCCGGCTTAGTGATCAAGGAAGTCTTTGTGTAATTGTACTAACGAGTGATAGTGCAATCCTTCCACAAGTTGTGGAAGAAGAGTGGAGTAGGCAACGTTGGCTGAACCACTATAAAAACTCTTGTCTCCTTATCTCTTTACTTACGCATTTCATTTCTGCATCATATTCACTTTATCATCATTACCGAAAGTTTTCTTCTCAAACATAAACTCGTGCAAAGCAAATAATCAAATCTAAAATATTCGTTGCGCTAAAACACCGAAAGGTGGTTTTGGGGTAAAACATGAAAAGAGTCTATTCACCCCCCCCCCCCCCCCCCCCTCTAGACTCTCACTACACTCTATCGGGACCAACAATATATACTAATATTGAAGAGCTAACTGCTGATTGCTAAACAAAGACATTGCGAGATAGTTTTCCACTTCAATTTATTGTGTGATTTGAATACTCTTTTTGTCAATAAATCTCCCAAGTAGTTAATATGATTGGCTTAATTATGTTTTTTATTATTTTTTCTTATTTTTTTAAAACAATTATATATATATATATATATATATATATATATATATATATATATATATATATATATATATATATACAATTTTTTCATTTTACATGTTAATCTAAACAGCTAATTTTTTCAAATATCTTTTTACCAATCGTTGATATAATTCGCTGGTCAAATTCGCTAATATAATCCGCTAATTGTTGATTGTCAAACAAGGACATTGCGAGGTAGTTCTCACTTCAATTTGTTGTGTGATTTGAATACTCTCTTTGTCAACAAATCCCTCAAGTAGTTAATATGATTGGCTTTATTAATTATATTTTTTTTAATTTTTTCATGTTATTAATAAAATACTTGGTAAATAAATATATAGCATTATTTTGTATTATAACTTTGATATTTAATTTAAAAATAGTACACAAAAAAGATAATAGACAATGTAGTGAATATAATCAATTGATGAATTTGAATGTAAAGAATTTTTATATTGAAGAAATATAAAGACAATATAACTAATAAAATTATTTCTCTTAATTAATTTATTGATAATGAATAATTTTTTTTAATAAAGACATTGTAGGGACAATGTAGCGAATATAATCAATTGATGAATTTGAATGTAAAGAATTTTTATATTGGAGAAAAATAAATACAATATAACTAATGAAATTATTTCTCTTATTTAATTTATTGATAATGAATATTTTTTTTTTAATAAAGGCATTGTAGACACATAATTCTAAATTAAAGAAATACATATGTATTATTTTTTGTTGTAGCTTCTAAATTATTATTTAATTTAATAAGAGTACGTAAAATAGAGTACTAATTATGCCAACTTTGATTGGGATGAGATTCGAACCTAAGACCTTTCTTATTGAAATCAATGATAAGTTAACGGTGAACTAACCGAAATTAACGGAAAAAATAATATTTAACGGAAAAGTTAACAGATAATCATATTCATTAAGGATAAATTAGGAAATCTTAAGAAAAAATTAAAAACTGATCAATCTGAGTCATTCATTTGATTAAAAAAATTGACCGCCATATTTTCTACCCATTATAAGCCTAACTCTCTTGGGCTCTTATTAGTATAGTAGATAGTATATATATATATATATACACACACACACACAATTGACCAACTCATTTTTTCTTGTTTTTTACAATTGTTGATTTATGCAAATGGATGTATCATAGGAAGAATGAATTCTATGAATGTGATCGTGATTCATTACTTCAAAACACATTAAGCAGTCACTCCCTTGCATGTGGTTGATTCAACATAACTACAAAAGTATTGTATTATTATTATTTTTTATTTAAATAACCGATATAGGCTTAAATAAGGGTACAAAGTTTAAAATAATACACCAAGCACTGCATAAAGAAAAATATTATTTACCCCTCTTAAATTTCTCCTCATATTTTACACCCATAATTCGATTGTCATGAATTAACTGACCTCACACATTTTTAATTAAAAACTAAATATTTCGTCAACCTTTTTTAAACTAAAACTTATGCAACAAATTAAAGTTCCATGTCTTTTTTAATTTTTTTTTGTACCAGGTAAAAATCTTAATATTTCTCACTAGAATGTAACATAGGCAAGTTACTGAATGTAATAAATTTGAAATTCTATTTTAGGGTAAAATGTATGTGTAATAGCTAGAAACTTGTAGTTTTTAGATTGGGTCATTATTTAATGATATTCAAAATAGAAATATATCAAAATTAAAGAATTATTAGAGCATGGATGTGGACAATGGTTTTATTTAATCACTGATATTAATACGAGCACAACAGTACAACAAGACATACAAGGAGTAGATCATATAAGCTAATATCCGATCCACTCTTATTTTAAGGACAATACACATACTAGGTTGCACGCATGTAATGCATGATTATTTCCCATTTTCAACTGGCGAATTGATCTGATGCTCCATCTAACCAACCACAGGAGTTCTTTGGACAACGTTGTTACAGTCCACAGAAAGCCAAACTCGGTTGCAACTATAATCTAAGGGTCTCGGGCATCCTGGATAGCCCATTCTTACAGTCACCAAAGGATTTTCTTTCTCGATTATGGCTTTGGCAACCACTGCTTGTTCTCCTACAAGCTCTGGCCAAGATTCCTTACCTGTACGTATATAATAAAGGTAGGAATTCAAATTAAACACCAAATCATACTCAACTAATACATCTCTGGACTGTAATTAATACATAGAGGAACAGAAATACAATTGGGACTACCTTCACACCATGACGACATCCTCGGAGTAGTATGAACTTTGCTCCTTAACTAGTTGTTCTTTCTTTCTTTCTGGAATGGATTCTTAGGTGAGAGCTAGCAAGGGTATTTATAAAGGTTTCAAGGTGCCAATGACTAATTCGTTAAAAAAGCTGGGATATGATCTAAATTTTTAAAAATAATAATAAAAAAAAAATTCAAATTGGCCACTGAATCGTAACCTGAAAGTGCAATTATGCCACTAAACAAAAAAATTGCAATTAGATCATTAAACACGGTAAAATCACACAATTTATCCTAAGTGACATGTAATAGCAAGTTACCAACAGGTAATTAGCTAAAATTTAAAAAATTATTGAAGAAGAAGAAGATACCACCAGATCCATGAAGGGATGCCATGGCTGCCTTCATCCCTTCAAAGCTTTTTTTTTTTTTTTTTTTTTTTTTTTTAAATGAAGCGATGAAGGCAGCGGCCATGACTGCCTTCATCCCTTAATATTTTGTTTTTCAAAAAAAAAAAAAAAAAAAGCTTTGAAGGGATGAAGGCAGCCATAGCCACTGCCTTCATCCCCTGATATTTTTTTTTTTAAGCTTGAAGGGATGAAGGCAGCCATGGCCGTTGCCTTCATTCCTTCATGGATCAGGTGGTACTTTTCTTTTTTTAAAATAATTTTTTTAAAATTTTTTTAGCTAATTATATGTAAGTAACATGTTATTGCAGGTCACTTGGAACAAATTACATAATTCAATGGTCTGATTGTACTTTTTTCGTTCAGTGATCTAATTATACTTTTAGGTTACGTTCGGTGGTCAATTTAAATCTTATTCTTAAAAAAAAAAAAAGAAAATTGGCCACGCTTTTTCCGTGTCAATAAAATTGTGTAGGTCAGTGATAGAGATTGATGCTACGTACGTGCCATATGAAGACATGATTTATTATTATATTCGCATTTTAATTTCAAACTTTATTCATCAATAATAGCAATTCCTTGCAAAATTTTCTTGAGACTATCTATCTATATAATGTAATGACAAAAGTGGCGAAATCATTTTGTGCATTACTAGAATGAAATTAAGAAAATTTTCACGGTAATGTAAGATTTTTTAGAGTCTCTTAATTATATTTATACATAAATATCATTTTATTACCATACACATGCATATACAACATCTTGATGTCGACAAAAGGCTTGACTTATGTATGCCGACACTTGCGAGCACAAATGTCGTCTGAAAATAGGCAAGTGGGTTCGGTCCACTTGTGTATGCCGACATCTGCGAGCACAAATGTTGTCTGAAAAATTGGCAAGTGAGTTCTTTGTTCGGAGTACCATTTTGTACTATTTAATTCCAATTTTAAAATTAAGTTCTAGATAAATGCTTGTCGGAAGATTATATAGACTGATTTTATTATCCATATAAACGTCATGATAAATGCTATTAATTAATTCTTCATCTCCTATATATACCTAGGTTGAGCAGGAGATTTTACATAGAAAATCTACAACATTCTACTTTCCAGAAACCCTGCTCATCTTCCTTCTCAAATCTCTGTGTTGTAAACTTGTTCTATTTCGCTGAGTTTAACTGTTTGAGTGCTCAAACATTAAATCGTAGTTTGTTTATTATCCTGGAAAAACTAGACTACAACACTCGTAGCACCAAATGGAGACAACAAATAAGATTTTAAGGAAAGAGTGTTTCGCTCAACTCGAACTAACCCAACCTTTAATTTCGTCCTTTGTTTGTATTTTTTGGTAATTATTATTTCCGTAGTAATATTTCCTAACATATATTGGAGTATGATGGGGCCATGGGACCCCGAGATCCATTTTATTGAAGAAGTCTTGGCCCAAGTGGGGTGTCCATCTTTATTAATGAGGTGTTGACCCAATAAGAACAATGAAAATCTATTGAACTATGGAAAGAAGGAAGCATAGACTAAAATAAGCTAAGGAGGTGTTATCACCAGGGGTATCAAACCCCCAACCTCCACTGAGCATCTCACACCCCAACCCAACAAACCAGATCTATTTCTTGTGTATTAGAGGGCAAGAAGTTCCAATTATGCATGAGAAGTGCGTTATAAGCAAAGTAGTGGGAGGCACAACATGTGTACCAATAATGAAGATTAGTCGATGTTGTACACTTGTCAAACATACGAAAGGTCTTCGGCACTATATAATGCATCATTGCCTCCGCTTTAAAGGCATTTCTTGGTCCTGACAATGCTTCATAGTCAAGTGGTATGAGTTCCTAACTTCTAACAGGAACACTGGGGTCTGATTCCCCATGACTATATTATTATTTCACTCAAATACATTTTTTTTACTACTTAGTTTTTAATAATACTTTTATGCAGTTTTGTTTTCATTAATAATAAGTTATAGAGAAATTATAAAAACATGTTTCACCCACTGGATTTCTTACCATTTGGATTGGATAGAAAGATTATTTTATATTTATATTTTAAAAATTCTTATAGTAATCGGATATTTATTGTCTTAACTTGTATTTCTTCAATAATTAATTGAATTTTTTTTTATAATAACAAATTGGTCTAAGTAGCCCCAAATCCCATATTAGTATTGTGAGTAGTGTGGTTACACCACTCATCTTTGACCTTTTTGGTTGCTATTAACAATTTAACAGTCTATTAACTTATGTTAATATCAAGTTTTATTTTCATTTAATTTCCATATGCATAGCAGCATAGGGAAGAGAGTGTTTTCAGTATTATTATTGTTAGTAAGTTTACAATGATCAATGGATACGTTAAACAGACTCATGGGAAGAGGCGGACTCACTTGATCATTGACCCTCCCCCCCCCCCCCCCCCTCCCCCTCCAACACATATCACTACTAGAAATTATGGAATTTCTGATCACCTGAAAGTGATCTTAAATCAAGTCGAAAGCCTTGTTCCGACCACTTTTGGTATCCGGAGAAACCTTTATTGCTATTTCCGACCACTTTTTGCTTTAAGATTACTTTTAGGTGGTCGGAAATTCTATAATTTCCAGTAGTATATATATATATATATATATATATATATATATATATATATATATATATATATATATATATGAAATTATCAATTCCTTTTAAATATATAATACCATAATAGTTCAAACTATATTTTCATAAATTGGATTACACTTGTGAATTAAAGTATATATTAAAATAATCCACATCTGAAATTAAAAAAATAAATAAAATTATACTGCTACTTATGAACCTTAAATTATTATTAATCAAATCATAATAAAATATAAGTTGGAAATATGAAAAAATAAATAAATAAAAAAAAATTATGGAGTTGATGGAGTGCGTGGATGAAGCTGGAGAGAATTTGGTTATAAAAAGAAACTCAGCAATTGATGAACATAGCAGATGTTTAATTATATTATTGATAGTACAATAAACATGCATGGAGTTTTTCATGAAATCCATGTACAAACATTTATTATTATATTGGGGCATGCATGCAGGTTTTACAACATCCACTTCAACCCAATCTCGTTGGATCCGAACTAGCCAATCACCGGAGTTCTTATAACAACGTTGCTACAGTCAACGAAAACACGAACTCGGTTAAACCCATAATCCCTGGTTACGGGGCAGTCTTGGAAAACCACCACAACATATAATTCATCGTTTTCTTTCTCAATCGTAGATTTTGCCTAAAATGCGTCCACTCCCACTAGCTCCGGCCAGCTCCTCTTACCTTCAAAAACAGGCCGGGATATGATGGTGTTAGTAACAACCAAATTCATCGAAGTTGCAGTGATATATATGAAGATATATAAATTATTATTTTCTGAGAAATTGCATAATTTTAATATATACCGTCGGTGATGCGCGACATCTTCTTGGAGGTTGGGTTGTTCTTTGTAGTTAACTTTGCCTCTCTTTGTGCTTGGTTTCAATGGTAGGGATCGGAATGAATAGGTTATAGGTATTTATACAAGTTTTCTCATATCTAGCAATTGTTTTTTGTTGACGGGGAACTCGTGGACACTATTAATTTGAAATTGTGCATTGAGTAAATCCAACCCATATGTAATAACTTGCAAACCACAAATGAGAGATAAACTGCACTAAGAAGTTGTTTAGTAATTTTTCATCAAAAAAGTAATTGCAAGGAATGCTTTATTAATTTGGAGATTTTTTTTCTTGAAAATTATAAACATGTTTAGTATTACTCACAAAACGTAATAAATAAGATTTAAGGAAAATTTATTTCAAATATTTGGCTCATTTAAAATTTTCTAGAATTAAAAAAAAAAAATTCTCCAAATATATCATTGCTATATGCAAATAACAAAATATTTCAATGAGTTGCAAAGTTATCTTTCATGGTTTCTTTTTATATTCCCTCCCCCCCACCCCACCCCCACTACACAATCAACGGAAGGATAGGAATGGAGCATTATATTATTTATGATATGATATTAGTTTTCATGACGCGAAAAAGAGCAGTGAAATAAATTCAGAGAAAATTATATTTTTGGTCCTGTGATTATATGGGTTTTGTTAATTTCAGTACTTGACTTTAAAAACTAACTTTTTAGTCCTGTGACTATGCAATTTTTAACACATTTGGTCCACCCGGCCAAATCACCGACCAAATGTTGCCGAAAAGTTATAAAATCATTTTAATTTGTTTAATTCGAGGGTAATATGGTCATTTCAAGTTCTTCTTTTTCTTCCATTCTCCTTCATACTTCTTCTTTCTTTTTTGCCGTCAACGCCCACAACAGCAATATGAGATTACTTCCTCACACATTTTCTTAGGCCCAATTCCGTTAAGAAGAGCTGGGAAATACTAAACATATTGCTTGTAGTTTTTGCTATTCTTTGTGGTGTTTTTGCACGGAGAAATGGTGACGTTTCCGCCGCCGACAGCGCAGGAGTTTCTGCGGTTGAATATTCTGGTCGGAAAGTGTATGATTCCGGCACCGCCACCTCCACCTCTGCTGCCGCCGCCAAGTGTAAGCTTCTGATCGGAAAGTGTTCAATAATTTATTCAGAACACTAGGCAAAGTAGCAGTTTAAAGAATTTATTAAAAATAGGGAGCATAACTTCAACTCATCCTCCCCCACCTCTTTCAATTCTCAATTCTATATTAAAAAGTGGAAACAACAAAAGGCGACATTTGGCTGGTGAGGAAGCATAATTTAACGTAGCAGTAGATCGTTAATTTAACATAGCAGTAGATCGGTCGCCCTCTGACATTCCGACACCCTTGCCAAACATAGTAGATAATTTCTAGGCGGAAAGAACTTCACACTTTGGGCGGTTTTGCCATCGACGATAATTACGAAACGTCACGTAGCATTTGATTGGTGGCGTACCACCGGCCTTGAGAGAGCTGAACGTCCTCAAGTTCTCGGCAAAGAACTCTGGGATTTTCCCGGCAACCAGAAGTGCGTGGCGAACTGTCTTCTCCGGCATTGGCACAAAGTTCTCGGCAAAGAAGGAAGAAGAAGTCTTCTCCGGCGCTGGCGCAAATTTCTCGGCAAAGAAGGAAGAAGAAGTATGAAGGAGAACGGAAGAAAAAGAACTTTGAAATGACCATATTGCTCTCGGATTAAACTAATTAAAATAATTTTACAACTTTCCGGCGACATTTGGCCGGTGATTTCGCCGAGTGGATTAAATGTGTTAAAAATTGCATAGTCACGGGATTAAAGTGTTAGTTTTTAAAGTCAAATACTGAAATTAACAATACCCTATAGTCACAGGACCAAAAGTGTAATTTTCTCAATAAATTCATAAAATTTTCATATTATTAGCTGCTTGAGAAAAAGAAGGTGGTTATTCTCACTAATTTCAATGCAATACAATGTATTCATTGTTGAATTGATTGAAACTTTAATTATCTAGTTAAAAGTATATACCAAGCATGAAAATAAATCTTCACCTTTTAAATTATTAAGAATGAAATTTTTTTAACTTTTTTTGTGGATAGATGATGATGAGAAAAACTTGCAATCACTATATGATATTGTATTAGGTAAATTTTATTTTAGTGTAAAAATTAGGTAAATTTTACACTGAGTAAAATTTTTAACTTTGACTAGCTAGTTATGATGTCAAAATTTTGACCATAAATCCCTTCCTATGAAAAGAAGTTGTAAAAACTTTAATTTCTTGATTATTATACCGCCTCAAAGGCTATACTTTTTGTTAGCTTATTAGGGCATCTCTAATGCATAAATATTAGGCGAGAAAGATGTAATTGTTGGTTGAAATTAATGGTTCATATTATTTTGATTTTAATATTTTTTTCTCTCTATTTTACCCTAAATTATATCATTTACTTTTCATAAATACCCCTCCATTCCGTTAGTGTAACTTTAGTAACGGAATATTCCGTTAACCATTTATTATTGTTAACTTACTCATTGATTTTTTATAAGAAAGATCTTAAGTTTGAACCCTATCCCAATCAAAATTGACATAATTGTTAAACATATACTTGAATATGTTAGAGCACAGCGTATTAAAAAATACAAAATAAAATTTAACATGAACTTTGGTCAATTAATTAGAATCACGCATTGGGTATTGATAAAACGGTACACCTAATTTACACTATATATTCAACATAGATGAGAAACTATGTCTATTATCATTGTCTTTTGGGGGAAGAAGGATTTGATTATGTTTTTGAAGGTGCACTGTGCCAAGACACTAAAATTGTGGTGGAAACTATTTCAAATCAAGAATTCATTTATGGCGGAAGTGGCAACAAAAGGAAGCATGGATCACGCCAATTAATAGAGTTTTGTGTTGCGAAAACTATGTTTGGGTACTATTCAGTGAGGGTGCTCCCTTCTAAAACTGTTATAACACTAGTTAATTCAACATTTTTGTCACAGGTTATAGTAATACATTTTTGAAATATTTACTTTTATGAAAAATTTGATAATCTTACATTGATATACGCCATGATATACCAAATGATACTTTGATAAATTCTGAAAAACTAATTTAGAAATGTACATTGGACATTGGATTATTCGCGCAATGCACGTGTGGTAACTAATTATAATTCTAAAGTTAAAATTATTAATCATAGAAACGTAAATAAAATACTCAGTAATAAATTATGTATAGGAGTTTTAAAGAGTATGGTCTACTAAAAAGGGATGAAACGAGAGAATGATTAGAGAGAAAATAAGAAAAGCAAGATAATGTAAAAATTATGACTTCACAAAAGATAAAGGGAGAGATGTTATGGATGCCCTTAGCATTATCATTTCACTTCACTAGCCGATCGAGTACCAATAATTTCTCCCCACAAATGTCATTTTCCTACTGACAACTTGCCAATGAAAATTTCCCACGAGTTTTTTTATGCCAACATAGTTGTTGATTGAGATTTAAAAGAATATAAATATTCGCCAAAAATGCCATCACATTACTGCATGCAAGACAAATATTCATATATAGACAATAATAAATTAAAGAATATGATAAAAACATAATAAAAGGTTATGTTAACAAAATCATTATTTTCATAAATGAGATGTAATGCAATATCTAACTCGTTTAAGCTACAACATATATAATGGCAATACATAAAGTGACAACAATTGGGAATTATCAATTTATGACAATAACGAGATTCAATCAAAACAAAAAATATGACTAAAAAAATTGAGTGTAATTTGATTTTGGTTAAATGGGTCATAACTAACATCTCAACAATGCTATATTTATACGATATTGTGTTCTAATGCCCATCCAATTTAATTAGAATTTAGTTTCATACAAAGGGAAAAGTGTTAAATTGGCCCCCTAAGTCGACCAGATAGTGTAATTGGGTCCTCTAACTAAAAAAAGCTTCATTCAGACCCCCCTAAACCTATAAAATTGTTCAATTAAGTTCAAAGTGACTTGTTTAACAGGTTAAGTCTTCACATTATTGACATGTGTCATTTTAAAATATTATTTATTTATTTATTTATTTTAAAAATTATTTATTTATTAAAATATATATTATATATAAAAATAAAATTTAAAAAAAACAAACAAACAAACAAAAACAAAGCTGTTTTTTTTTTTTTTTTTGAAAACGCATAAAGCTATTTAGGTGGCTGTGTCTTTCTTTCTTTTTTTTTTTTTTTTTTTTTTATAATTTATTTCGTTTTATTTTATTTTTTTATAATATAGATTTTAATAAATAAATAAATAAAGTTTTTATAAAAAAAAAAAAAAACAAAAAAAAAAATTTAAAATGACGTGTGTCAACAATGTGAAGATTTAACCTATTAAACAAGTCATTTTGTACTTAATTGAACAATTTTACAGATTTAGGGGATCTGAATGAAACTTTTTTTTAGTTAGGAGACCCAATTGCACTATCCGGTCGACTTAGAGGGCCAATTTGACACTTTGTATATATAACACCTGATACAAATCTGGAAGCTAGAATTTTTTATTAGAAAATTTTCAAACGTTAGAAACTTAAAATCATTTGAAGATCAACTAGAAATTAAAACTTCTATAAATGCACATCTATTTTTTGATCATGCACAATTATAGTAGGCGCTAGGTACTAGTCGAGCGGTAGAGCAGCGCCTAGGCGCCGCATAAGCGGCTATCTAAGGGGACCAAAATTTTATTAGGGGACCAAAATGTTATGGTTAGGTTTGGCCAGCTCCTCCACAAATTTAATCCGCTAGGGACGGAGTGTGAGGGTCCCCAAGACAAGAATTTTACTTTTAATGGACAAGTTTTGGCCAAACACAAGAAGCCGTCACCTAACTTTTAACAATTTTGAATAAATTTTATGGTTAGCCTTTGATGTAATGTGGCAGTAGGGGTATATCGAGATGACAGTTCTCTTTAAACTCTCCACAAATCCATCGAATAAATTAGTCTATTTATATAATATTTTAATGTGATACATTTTAACATAAAAAGCATATTAATTAATAGTCCGTATAATTTTCTTTTACCATATCCACAATACTCAGATGCAATAAGATACTGCACAGTTGGTTGTATCAAATATTATTAGCACTTGCATTAATAATACTCGATACAACTTGATATATCATATTTAATTATATTTGATATTATTAATACTGAATTAAGTTTCAGTGCGGGTGCATGTTTAATTTCCTGTACGGTTGTGCGGTGAGTAATGCATAACCGCACGGAAAGCCCCCTCCCGCACTTGATCCCTTCCCTATTAATACCAGTGATAAAAAAAAATCATTAATTTAATTTAATCTTTTAAAAATTTCCTTTATATCTTTTCTCAAAAGATTGAATCTCCAATTTTAAAAATCTACACCCTAACCTAATAGAGCATGTGAAATTCTAATAATTAGTATGTCGTTAGAATCCATAAAAATTGTCTTAATTGATTCAAACAAAGGAAAATTAAAGCTATTAATGATGAATTTATATTGGCACGCAAAAAGCCAGGCTAAAATCCCATTGGGTGAGTGGAAATCTTAGGATAATAACAGAGAATTGGTCCCTGCCGGGTTTAAGAAAAATCTAGAATACTCCCTATTAGAGTTGTAATAGTGTACAAATCACACAAGAGAAGGGAACACCATAATAATTCTAATTATCTTATCTCATTTTTTTCCGAGTTTTATTTGTAATACTATAGATATTTTATTGGCAAATATTATAAATATCGGATTATGATCGATTTATTGTTTTGTTAATTAATTTTTTATTTGATTTTTTTTTTGAAATACTCATGATTTTTTATAAGATAGTATTCATTTTATAATTTCTCAGTCATTTAGTCCAAAGAATCTAAAGACCCCACCACCAGGATTCGATCTTTTTTTTTTTTTTTTTTTTTTTTTTTCTTTGAGGAAACCATTGTGGATGCATTTGTAGATAACATGAAACTGAGTCTGGTGGGATAGCATCCCAGTACATAGGCAAATCGAAATTGAAAGCATCGGAAGCTAAAGTATGCGCTAAATAATTCTGCGATCTTAATATATCACAATATGTCATATAATGTAAAAAAAAAAAAAATTAACCCCTAGAATAACTCTTAGGGTGTGTTTGGTTCTCGCACATGGAAATGAGAATCGGAATGGGAATCAAATACTTGGTAAGGGTAATGGGTTTTGGTGAAAGTATTTAGCATGTTTGGTAGTATGATGAAATTGGAATGATTACCAATATATATTGTTGTTTGGTTATGTATGATCATATAATGGGAATACATATTTTAAAAGTACAAGAATAAAAAATCAAGACAATTTATTCTAATATAAAGACATCCAAAGCACCAATATGAAAAAAAAAAAAAAAACAAAACAAAAATCTAAAAGCACTAATCCAAACTTAAAAATCAAATTACCAGGAGGGAGAATAATGGAATAAAACCTTATATTTATTAGGGATTGAGTTTTCTAATTAAGGGGTACGGTTAATCTAATCCGATCTTATAGTAGTGTTATAGAAACCTGTCAACCAAATAATAACAATGGCCATTAGTACGTGAATATATAAACAAGAAGCATCCAAGATATCCATCTCCCACAGAGTTATATGAATATTTGAATGATGAACAATGGGAGAGATTTGTAGCTAGTCACACTACGGAGGAGTTCAAGGTATTTTTAATTAATTGATTATGTTAGTAAAAATGTGTAATTGTTATGCATGTATTAATAATATATTTTGATTCAATATGAAAAAAGTAAAAAGGCAAGGGAAAAACAATTGCTCAATGAACATCCACATCATTTAGGGAATGTTGGATATGCAGGGAAAAGGCCAGGGTGGCTTATATCTGATCCCTTATCTTCTCAGTCCTCATGTGCCTCTATTAGCTCGGCCCTTACATCAAATGATCGTAGTCTTGATTGGGTTCGAGCACGATCGAAGAAAGGGGATGATGGAAATTTTTATATTCCCAACGAAAAAACAGTGAGCGTGGTTGAGAAAATTGTAAGTATTGACTTTTTGAGAATATTTTGGTTATAAATAATATTAAAATGTTATTTAGTTTAATGTAGTTTTATTATATACTGAAATAGGTTGAAAAGGTCAAAGAACTAGGTCAGGGGTCATTTCAAACAAGTAGACAACATGATGTATTGTCTACCGTTCTTTATAAGAAGTGAGATCTCTCTGGTTATGTTAGAGGTGTTGGCAGTTACCTTAATGTAAGGAAAGTTTTTGGCAAACCAGAGAAGGCTCGGGAAAGAGTGAGTGGAGTGGTATCGGTGGATGACATTAGAGAGATTATCAAGAAAGATGTGTACTCAGATATTGCCGAGAAAGTTAGGCTGGACATTACTAAACAAGTAAGACAAGATACACTGCTAGAGGTGCAACCTGAGATTGATATGCTGAAATATCAACTTAGTCTTGTGATAAAAAGCATGCCACAACAGTTCCCCCAACAATTTTCTAATGATTTTAGGAGTTCAGCGGTGGGTACACCTCAGAGCGTCCATATGCCTACTGAACCACTACTTAGTACCCGTAGTAGTTGTCATTCAGTTGATTCATATCCATTTGGCATGCTTCAGGTAATATTTCTTATTTTATAATATGAAATATTTTATTTCAATATTTACAATAACACTTTTTTTTTTTTTTTGTTATAAAATAGAGTCCAATTCCATGTCGTTTAGCCGTATTATTTGACATTGGAGATTCAACTACGGAGGTTGTTGCAAGCGGGACACTTTATCCTAGTGGACCTGACACTATGGTGCATAGTCAACCATTACTACCGCTTCATGTAAAAGTTTCGGTTGATATGCTTCTTCCAAGTGCAACAACAACACTTAGCATACCTGTACCAACAAGTTTTCATACAACATTGGCAGAAATTGTTGGATCATTTGCACAATGGCCTTTACATTTAGTCAATATTGAAGAGGTAATTATTTGTTATTGTTTTATAATTGTATTAAAAATTTTTGTTTTTAATCTTTACATTTCTCTTTGTAGGAAGAAATAATCAAAAATTCAGCAATTAAGAAAAATAAAGGCAAAAAACAAAGCGAGGAACAATGTGACATGTCTGCTACTGGCGCACGACATCCTTTTATTGATGATGATGGCTTGCAACCCTTGGGAAAAAGTGGCAAGCGATTACATAATTTGATAAGAAGAATGCCTTTAGACTTGGATTATTTTGAGTTGGGGTTGGATTATGATATCTTTCACCATACAAATATGAGTAACATATTTGTGATGATTGAAGATATTAAAGACTTATTCACGATGGATTGGCTTGATGTGTCTATTATTCAAGTCTTTATAGTGTAAGTTTATATGTTTCATTAATTCAAAAATTTATTGTGTTTTCAAATAACTTATTTTAGGATATGTAATTTCAGGTATGCTCATCAGCTATGCAAGGACTTTGAAGTCAACTCAATTGGGTTTATGTGTCCAACGCAATTTGCGAAAGGAAATGTTGACTTAAATGAGGATGCTGTTACAACATACATTGGGAATACCATGGTTACGCTGAAAGACAAGACATTTATCTTAGCACCATACCATCAAGCGTAAGAAAATATATATATATATATATTTTTATAAATTCATATAGTATCATTTGAATTATTTTAAATTAAAATTATAATTTACAAGTTTAAAAACTGTAGGAATCATTGGTTACTACTCGTGCGTCATGCAAGTTCAAGAATCGTATACGTATTAGATCCATTGAATTGTAGGCGCAAAATTGAAGTCAAACAAGCCGTGAATATGTAAGTAAAACTATTAAAATGTTATGTACTTCAAATTATGTCTTTTTCATAAGTTTAGTATTATTTTATTGGCAATTAAGTTATTTCTATATATATACATTAATGATAGGGCTTTTCGAACCTCTGCAATTCAACGAGGGCAAAGGATTATGGGTAATGCTAATTGGAAATATGTGAAGGTATAAAAAAATATGATTGTTTACTATAAAAATTTTACTTAGTTATATTTCAATTAACTAATACATACATATATCTATATATATACATGTGTACGTGGTTTTCTTTTAGTGTCCTCAACAACCCGGTAGTGATGAATATGGATACTACGTTATGAGGTTCATTTATGATATATGCACAAAATTTCATAACTACACTTCGTTGGATGAGGTGAGTACAAAGTGATACAATTTAAATATTTTTAATTATTATAATATTTTATAGTATATTTTTTTTTGAAAGATATTTTATAGTATATATACTCATTGTTTTTTTTTTTAATTATCCAAAATTTTGTAGGCATATCAAGACACAAATGCTTATTCTAAGGATGAAATAGATGAGATACGAAGGTTATGGATAGACTATTTTGTAAATGAGTGCATATAAATGTTTATTAGGTGCACTAGATGGAATTACATTGTATATATTATGATATATTAATGTTGGATTATTATTTTGTGTTAGACAATTATGATGTTGGATGATTATATTGTGTTAGACAATTATGTATGTTGGATTATATATATTGTGTTGAATGGTTTGAACCATATAAATGTTGTTTCATATAAATGTTGTTTGGTAGTGGAATTTTCTGTTGGAGCAAAGATTAGTACAGGATACTATTGAATTAAAATAAATATTAAAAAAAATATTACAGTATGGGCGTCTTTACCTGCCAGGAAAAGACGCGTATAGTCCACTTTACGCGACTACCAAGTAAAGACGCGTAAAGTTGCCAACTTTTAGTGTCTGCGCCATACGCGTCTTTAAGTTTAAAGACGCGTATTCTCAAATAGTAAAGACGCCTGTGGCTCTTTTTGTACTAGTAAATTTGATTCTCATTCCTGATAGCTAAAACCATGAACTAAACACACTCTTATTTTGATATTTATAAGTATAATAATAAGTAGTTACATCAAAAATTTTATGATAAAGAATTAAATATCTATAAATCATAGAATTATGCTAAGTGAGTGGAACATGATTTACATACCTAAATGTCATGAATTCAATTATTGTCAACACTCTTTTGAATGAACTTGTCATGTGCCATATTCTTACTGCGATTTACCTTGTGTAGTATCTACGTCCATACAGTTGTTGCAAATGTAATCAACAACACAACAACAATGTTAACAAAAGCTGGGCCATATTCTTATCATCTTTTTGTGTGAATGGTAATAATTAAAATGCAGAAATGGTCCAGGGTTATGAAAAGGAGATGAAATAATTAAATAGAGTACACAAAATTAAAAGAATATATACTCCACAATAACAGCTAATTGAATAATTTTACATATATAATGAAATGATCAGTATTATAGTTATTGAGACAGTGAGTATATAATCTATAACTATATTAATAAAAAAAAAATTCATGATAAGATTAGAACCCATGACGATTAAGCTAAGGATGCCCGCTGGTCTAATTTCAAATTGACCCTCTAAGTCAAGTGGATAGTGCAATTGGGTCCCCTAAGTGAAAAAAGCTCCATTTAAGTCCCCTAAACCTGTAAAATTGTTCAATTAAGTCTAATATGACTTGTTTAACAGGTTAAATCGATATAGTGTTGACACGTGTCTTTCTTATTTTATTTTTTAAAATAAATACTTTTTATTTATTAAAAATATTATTTTTTATTAATTAATTAAAATAATAATAATAATACTTTAAATTTTTTTAAAAAAAAAAAAACAGCACCGGTTGTCCGCGCCGGACAGCCGGTGGTTGTCTTCTTTCTTCACGGACAGCCGTGGCAGAACGGAAGACGGCCAGACGTCCATAGCCGCTTTCCTTAAGATGACTGTGAAGAAGGAAGACAGCCACTAACTGTCTAGTGCAGACAGTCGGTGGCTGTTTTTTTTTTTTTTCAATTTTTAATTATTATTATTATTTTAATTAATTAATTTATAATAAATAATATTTTTAATTTTTAATAAATAAAAAATATTTGTTTTAAAAAATAAAATAAGAAGGACACGTGTCAACACCATATCGATTTAACCTGATAAACAAGTCATATTGGACTTAATTGAACAATTTTACCGGTTTAGGGGACTTAAATGGAGCTTTTTTCACTTAGGGGACCCAATTGCACTATCCACTTGTCTTAGGGGGCCAATTTGACACTTTTTCCAAATATCTATAGTACTACAAATAGAACTCGGCAAAAATGAGATGCCACTAAAAAAACATAGATCATATAATAACGTATATTGTCAAATAAAACTAAAATATAATTAAAATGATGCGATGTCATTTTATTTCATGGTCCACGCTGCCACATGAACTATGATCCACAGTTAAATTTGCTTAAACACCATTGAATAATGGCGATAGATTTTTTTCCAAAAAAAAAAAAAGAAGATATAAGATAATTAGAAGTATAGTTAAATAGGTTGATGCCTATATTCCAAATTACATAAAAACAATGAAATATTTATCAATCATCAACTCTAATAGGGAGTATCTAGATTTTTCTTAAACCCGGCAGGTACAAATTTTTTGTTATTATCTTCTGATTTCCACTCACCCAATGGAAATTTAGCCAGGCTTTTTGCGTGCCAATATATTAATTCATCATTAATAGCTTTTCCTTTGTTTGAATCAATGAAGACAATTTTTCTGGAGTCTAACGATATACTAATTATCAAAATGCCACATGCATTGTTGGGTTGAGGTGTGGACCTTTAAAAATGGAGATTCAATTTTTTGGTAGAAAGAAAATTTTTAATAAATTAAATTAATGATTTTTCTATCACTGGAATTAATAATATCAAATATAATTAACTATGATATATCAAGTTGTATAAAGTATTATTAATACGAGTGCTAATAATACTTGATACAACCAACTATGGAGTATCTTATTGTAATGGTCAGGAAATATATGTGCATTTATAGAAGTTTTTAAGTTTTTAATGTTTGAAAATTTTCTAATAAATCTAACTTTCGAATTCTTATCAGGTGTTATATATATATATATATATATATATATATATATATATATATATATAATATTATATTCACTTTTATAACATGGTGGATATGTCAGTAAAAAATAAGGTTATTTGGTTGTTGGGGTAAAAGTAGCTTGGAAAGTAAAGTCTAACATCTTGTCATTGAAATATGACATTGACTGGTACACAATTTAAAAAAAAAAAAAAAAATTAGACCTTTACTAATAGTTATAACTTTTGGCTTAATGATAAATGTGTGATTATGATATTTGGCTAGGCCACAGCGTGAGGATTTTATCCGGGGACCATTTCTGTGACATTATCCTCTATTTTCCATGCATTTATGTGTCGATATTAAATATGTGGTTATCATAGATAGACTTTCTACACACAAAATCATTAAACTGATAAATGAATTTAATTAATTAATTACTACTTCCTTTGTATCTGATGCAATTGATGAGACGTGATAGAAATTATTTATAATTTTAATTTTTATATTATTAGTTTAATATTTATTAGGCGGGGCATAGAGGACCTAGTCAAATATCTTGCTATCCAAACATGGCATTGATTGCTACACAAGCTTATGAAAATAAAGTTGCAATTTTAGTACTAATTATAGTTTTTAGCATAGTGATAAATATTTGAATATAACAATTGGTATCAGAGTAAGTCGGTATGTTGTCCAACTCAGGCTACTAGCAGAAGACATAATTGTAAGAACTTGATCCTAACAATATATTAGTGTATAAAATTTATATATTTAAAAGGAATACTATACTTCTTATATTACTCATCATGAACTAAAATTACACGATGAGAGAAAGTCACAACCACTTTCGATGGTGGGAAATTGCACTTTTAGTTCACGAGTTATATAGCAAGTGTAGTTTTCTCTTATTAGTATGGAGTTTTAATAGTACCCCTAATTAGTTAGTACTCACTAAGGAGGCTTGTTTACTTGTTCTTCTAACAAGTGTTGTCATTTTGGACTAGATCATAATCTAAACAACACTAATATAGAAATGGTAAAATTATAATTTTGTTATAAATTACAAAGTAATCTCATGCGAATCTTGTGAAATTGTACGCTTAAAACAGTATAAGGAAGAAGAGAGAATGAGAGAAGAAGAGCAGAGATTGAAGTCATTGAACTCATGAACTCCATTATAATTTTGTTATAAATTACAAAGTAACCTCATGGGAATCTTGTGAAATTGTACGCTTAAAACAGTATAAGGAAGAAGAGAGCTGAGAATGAGAGAAGAAGAGCAAAGATTGAAGTCATTGAACTCATGAACTCCATAACACATTTTATTAACTAACCATGTTTATATATATATATATATATATATATATACACACACACACATACCGTCATAAGAAAATCGTATCTGAAGAGGGATGAGAAAACTAGGATAATGGTCTCAAATAGATATATTTATAACAACTTTTAGCATTTTTTTCTTCATTATTATATTACTTATTAATTATAACTTAAAAGAGAGAAGGTCATTTTATCTATTTATCCCATATTTTCACAATTTAATACCCTCTTAATTAATACAAGCTAGAACAATAATTATACTCCAGATCACACTTGTGAATCGAAGTTTTAAAAACATATGAAACCCAAGAATTATAGTCTTATAAGCTGGTCTTGTACTCTTGTATATCTTTTATTATTAATCAAATCATAATAAACTATAATTAAGTTGGAAATCTAAAAAATTAAATTACGGAATTGATTGAGCATGGATGTGGAGATTGGTTTTATTTAATCACTGATATTAATACGAGTACAACAGGACATAGAAGGAGTAGATAAACTAATATCCACTCTTATTTCAAGGACAATACACATACAAGGAGTAGATCAGATAAGCTAATATCCACTCTTATTTTAAGGAAATTAAAGACAATACACATACTAGATGGCTAGGTTGCACGCATGCCCCATGCCATGCCATGCCATGCATGATTATTTCCCATTTTCAACGTAACTGGCGAATTGATCTGATGCACAGCTCCATCTAACCAATCGAAGGAGTCCTTTTGACAACGTTGTTACAGTCCACAGAAAGCCAAACTCGGCCGCAATCAAAATTTAAGATTATCGGGCATCCTGGGTAAACGACTATTGCAGTGACATTAGGATTTTCTTTCTCGATTATGGCTTTGGCTACCTGTGCTTGTTCTCCTACAAGCTCTGGCCAAGAATCCTTACCTTCTGTACGTATATAATAAAGGTAGCAATATTAATCAAAGAACAAATCATACTCAACTAACACATCTCCATCTGGACTGTAATTAATACATATATAGATAATATATACAAGTGGGAATACCTTGACAAATAGACGACATCCTCGGAGTAGTATCAACTTCAATTCGCTCCTTTCTTTCTTTCTTTCTGGGATAGATGGATTCTTAGGTGAGACCTAGCAAGGGTATTTATAAAGGTTTCAAGGTGCCAATGACCAATTCACTAAACAGGTATGGTGGACCCTGATCCATGGTAAAACAATTGATGAGAATTCGGCCATAGGGTTCGAATCCCACTAAAAACATGTATGGAAAAAAGACTCGAGGATGATGAAAAGTCTGAAATCTGAATTATTGAACCACTTGTGCGTACATGAAAACTAAAATTCACTGCTGGAAATTATAAAATTTCCGACCACCTGAAAATGATCTTAAATCAAGTTGAAGGCAAAAAGTGGTCGGAAATAGCAATAAAGATTTTTCTAGATACCAAAAGTGGTCGGAACAAGACTTTTGACTTGATTTAATATCACTTTTAGGTGGTGGAAAATTTCATAATTTTTAGTAGTGATTTGATCGATGGATTAATTATGTGACACACGGTTTATCTCCGTACTGGCGGATTCCTGTGGACTTAGTACTGGGATCACTTAAATTTAAAAAAAGAAAAAAAAAAATTCGGCCATGCTTTTTTCGTGCCAATAAAATTGTGTGGGTCAGTGATAGAGATTGATGCTACGTACGTGCGATATGAAGATATCATTTATTATATTCGTATTTTAATTTTAAACTTTACTCATCAATAATAGCAATTCCTTGGACAATTTTCTTGAGACTATCTATATAATGTAATGACAAAAGTGCCGAAATAATTTTATGCATCACTAAGAATGAAATTAAGAAATTTTTTACGGAATTGTCATTATTTTTACTGCTCCTTGTCACCTCTGGTCTATTTTGAACTTTAACCTAGTTGGGCCAAGTTTAGTTTGCTCTGATCTATGGATAGTTATGCTGTGGGCTCGTGCCCAGCGTGCTTCATGGGCATGGATAACGGTGCCGTCAGGCACCATTATCTTCCCTTCTTTTTTTATTTTTATTTTTTTTTTAAATTTAATTTCAGACCGCTTCGTTATAGGAGCATATATTCACAGCTTTGTGTTCATAATTTCATAACTGTACATTCATAATTCCATAACTGTACATTCATAATTCTATAACTGTACATTCATAATTCCGTAACTGTACATTCATAATTCAATAACTGTAAATTCATAATTTTCGAAGCTCTATGTTCATAATTGTAAGTTCATAATGTCAGAGTTCTATGTTCATAATTTCATAACTGTACATTCATAATTCCATAACTGTACATTCATAATTCCATAACTGTACATTCATAATTCCATACTGTATATTCATAATTTCATACCGAACATTCATAATTTTCGAAGCTCTATGTTCATAATTGTAAGTTCATAATTCCATAACTATACATTCATAATTCTATAACTGTACATTCATAATGTCATAACTGTATATTCATAATTTCATAACGAATATGCCGTTAACGCCGTTAACGGCGTTTCGAACAAATTTTTTTTTTTTTAGTTAAAACAGTGTCGTTTTCACGGAAAACGACACCGTTTTAGCACCGTGCGCATAGCATAATTTGCCCTGATCTATGGCTCATTAACTCAATTCCAATCATTCCTAGCTAGTGATATGTGTTATATCTAATTTAAAAATATAATAAGTCTCAATTTAGGATCTATTCCTAATTTATATTCATTTTTTTGTTAACTTTTTTTTTTTTTTTTAATATGCTATAAGAATATGTACCTATAAATAAATTGAAAGTAGCTAGATAATAGATTAACTACATACAAATAATTTATTAACTATAAACACATAATATTTTAGATGCATATACATAATATATATGTTAATCATAGTAGACACATAATCTGTTCACTGAAGGTAAATAATAAATTAACTGCATGTATCAATGATCTGAATCTAGTTTTGGACCAAACTTCATAATGCAGAGTAGATGATGTGAGCTTAATTGTACATGTTTCTAGTGTTAGTGTGAATCTATTTGTTGGGTTTAAGTTCATGAAATGTTACTTTAAATGCATATTCCCTTGTTTTCTCATTTAGATATGGTTTTACACTAGATTTGAATGTTTTACGGTGTTTGTTAGTGTTTTGGAACCATTGCAGACCAATTGCAAAAGCAAGGAAAATTCTAGGACAAATTTGGAGTCAAAATAAAGTTGGAGTGCTGAAACAGAAGATTCGACGCGTCGAACTAGTCTTGTAGCCGAGCCGCCGTTCGAGATCAGAAGACTCGACGCGTCGAGAAGGGTTCTCGACGTGTCGAGACGTCCAGCCGGGGTGTGCCGAAATACGATGGCAAACTTGACGCGTCGAGTGATGTCTCAACGTGTCGAGACGTCGAGTGGGCTAGGCGAGACTTTTGAATGTTTTTGTGCCGAAGTTTCCTATTTTGTCAAATTGGAAATATTCTCAATTATAATGGCATAAGAAATTTGGTTTTTTTTTTTTATTTTATTTTAAAAGGACTATGATATTCTTATGATAAATTAAAAAAAATTGTCAAACACCTTGTGCTCAGATGGCATGTAGTGACATTTCCCATGTGGGAGGTCATGAGATTGAGCCTTAGTGGAGGCATTGTTGGCTCTGTGTGCCACATATGTGCTATCTGAGCACAAGGTGCTTGGAAAATTATTTAAGATGTGAGGAGATTTTTGAAGAGCTCATTATTACTTTTTTATGTATTACTGAGTCTGTTACAATGTAGTATTTGTTCATATCTAGTTTTCTCAACCTATTGAAGTATAAAGAGTCAACACACACACACACACACACACACAGACAAGGATCATATGTGAAATTTCTCCGAGGTGAAACATGCGTATTAATCACAACCATCAATCTAACACTCATCACTTGATTTCAACCGCCATTTATTGCAATTTTTAATTTGCGGTTGAATATGTTCAAATTCAAGCGTTGAGGGGTTAAAAAAAAAAAAAAAAAAAAAAAACTATAACATCTTCTTCACTACTCCCTACTGTCTTTGCATCTTCAATACATCAATTCTTCCAAAAGGTTGAACATCAATAAAATCCATGCACATTAAAGAGGAAAGTTGTCCTTCATAATTAAATCTATACACATTAAGGTTTAAAGTTATGCACATATGACTTGAAAGTTGTAATTGTTAACTTTTTAATGTATGCAATCAAGATTTAAAGTAATGCATCTTAAACATTAAATTCATACACTTTAAAGGATAAACTTGTGCACCTTAAATTTTAAAGTTATGCACATTCGACTTGAAAGTAGTAATTCTTACCTTTTTAAAATTATGCACATTCGATTAGAGTAGATCAGATGCGGTAACAATTGATAAGAATTCGGGCAGGCTTTTTCCTTGCCAATATTAATTGTGTGGGTCGGTGATATAGATTGACGCTAAGCTACTTGCCATATGGAGACAATATATTATATTCGTATTTTAATTTGCAACGTTATATAATGTAATGACAAAAGTGGCAAAATCATTTTATGCATTACGTACTATAAAGAAATTAAGAGGCTAATAACTTTGTGGTCAAGTGACATAAATTGACTCTCCTAAATGTGAACAAATATTATATTATAACAGAGTCAATAATACTTAAAAAAAAAAAAAAAAAGGATTTTTACAGTAATGTAAGATTTTTTAGTCTAATTATATTATTCATGATTATCATTTTTACCTACTTCTTGTCACTTCTGGTCTATTTTGAACTTTAACCTGGTATTAGTTCGGCAAAGTTTAGGTTGCTCTTACATATGGGTGATCCGTATCATTAACTCAATTGTTATTCAGTCCTAGTGAAATGGGGCATTTTTTTTTGAAAATAAATTTTAACTCAAACTTAAGGGACTTTCATCGCGCTTATTTAAAAATTAGTAAAAGAGATAAATTGTGGTCTACTGGCCTCAAATGAAGTGACACATTTATTTAATTGTTCATTTAAATAATGTTCTTTCCTAGTTGTAATTTGTAAAATTGGAAATATTCTCAATTATAATGGCATAGGAAATTTGATTTTTTTTAAAGAAAGACTATTATATTCTTATGATAAATTAAAGAAAACTGAAATTTTTTAAAAGGAAAATTCTTTTTATCACTTTTTTTTTTGAATACTATTAACTCTATTACAAGTTATTATATGTTTTATACTTTCTCTAACTACTGTAACTCAAAGAGTCAATACCCCACCACCGGAGTTCGATCTTGTGACCTTCCCTCAAGGGATATCACAGAGGTGTCATGTGAGCACAAGGTGCTTGAAAAATTATAAGGAAAAGATTATTAACGTTTAAGATGTGAGGAGATTTTTGAAGAGCTCATTATATATTTTTTTTATGTACTACTGACTCTGTTACAATGCAGTATCTGTTTATATCTACTTTTTTCAACCTATTGAAGCGTGCGCTCACCCACCCACACACAAATAGACAAGGATCAGATATGAAATTTCTCCAATGTGAAACATGGGTATTAATCATCACAACCATCAATCTAACACTCATCACAAGCAAAGCTATAACATCTTCTCCACTACTCCCTATGTCTTTGCATCTTCAACACATCAATTAAATCTATGCACATTAAGGTTTAAAGTTATGCACCTATGACTTGAAAGTTGTAATTGTTAACCTTTTAATGTATGTAATCAAGATTTAAAGTAATACACCTTAAGCATCAAATTCATGCACCTTAAAGGGTAAAGTTGTGCACTTTATGCTTTAAAGTTGTGCACCTTAAGCTTTAAAGTTATGCACATTCAGCTTGGAAGTAGTAATTCTTAACTTTTTAATGTAAGACAATCAAGATTCAAATTAATGCACCTTAAAGCTATAAATCCATATACCTTTAAGAGTAAAATAGTGCACCTTACAGGGCGTTTGGTTGGAGGGAATTTAAATTCCATTACCTCTTAATTCCCACCTAATTCTAAAGGTCATAAAATTCCTTAGTTTGGTTGGAAGGAATTGCAATTCCCTCATTTTCAGGGAATTAAAATCCCATGTACCCCCCCCCCCCCCCCCCCCCCCCCCAGGATTTTAAGAAGAAAAAAAGCTAGTGATGAGACAAAATAACCCATTTTTTAATCTAAAATTAATACCACAACAACAATGGACATTTTGGACTTTATACTACTTATTCCCTTTCAATTCCCAGTAATTCTATTCCTGTAAACCAAACACTGGAATTTAAATTCTCACTTTATTCCCAGTAATTCATCACACATGGAATTACAATTTCTTTCTCATGTAATTCCCCCCTCCAACCAAACGCCCTGTTAAGGTTTAAAGTTTTGCACATACGGTTTCGAAGTCGTAATTCTTAATTTTTTAATGTAAGGCAATTAAGATTCAAAGTAATATACTTTACTTTAAATCCATGCACCTTAAAGAGAAAAGTTGTGCACTTTAATGTTTAAAGATATGCACCTACGGCTTTGAAGTCGTAATTCTTAATTTTTTTAATGTAAGGCAATTAAGATTCAAAGTAATGCACTTTATGCTTTAAATCCATGCATCTTAATGAGGAAAGTTGTGCTCCTTAAGGTTTAAAGTTATGCACCTACGGCTTGAAAGTAGTATTCTTAACTTTTTACTGTAAAGCAATCAAGATTCAAAGTGATGCACCTTAAGCTTTAAATCCCTATATGCGCCTTAAAGAGTAAAGTTGTGCACCTTCGACTTGAAAGTAGTAATTCTTAACTTTTTATTGTAAGACAATCGAGATTCAAAGTAGTGCACCTTTCGTTTTAAATCCATATAACCTAAAGAGTAAAGTTGCGTTCCTCAAGGACGTTTATAATTACACTTCACTAGCCGAGTACAAATAATTTGGCAAATTATACCATGGACCAAGGTCTACCTTGCATTGTAGACCCTGGTCCAAAAACAACATCCAGATTCTGTATCTATAGTTGACACATTCTGTATCTACAGTTGATAGTTTCTGCACTTGTAGCTATCATATTATGTGTAAGCAATTATCAAGTTACTAGTTTTTCTACGCGCTTTGCGCGAATAGGATAATGCCCAATACTTATTTTTAAATAAGTATTTCAAAGTATATTAATGAAATATTATATAGAAGATGTTCATGCATAAGTAAATAAATGTTGATTTTGTTTATTTAAATCGGTAATTTAAAGTATATAAATGCAAGATAATATATGAGAGGTTGATTATATATAACTGTCACAAAAATAAATGTTTGCAACTTTGTAATAACGCTAATCTAAGTACTAAGTCTAAAAGCGATAGTCTAAATAAATACTCTTTTTGGTTTAAATTTTTCTAATTCTCTTTTGGGTAGCATTGTTATTGTTTTCATCTTCAGTACATGTCTTTATTTTATTTATTTATTTATTTTGTTATTGGTAGTGTGTCATGTGCAATTGGGTTATTGGTGGTATCATAGAAGGATTCATCATGCAATGAGATTATGGAGTATGAAGTTTTAGATTTGTTTTGTTGTGTATATGACTGAGATCTTAGTTGTGCTATGAACAATTTATCTCACAAACACATGTTGATATGTGTTGTGAGACATTTAATTCTAAATTAATTAAATGCGTATGTATTTTTTTTTGTTGTAGTTACTAATTTATTTTTTAATTTAAGTAATAAGAGCAATAAAGTGGGCAAATTATGTTGTGGAACCGTGTCCACCTTGCAAGGTGGACACGGTTCTAAAATTGTCCATAATTATGAATATATAGTTCAAAAATTATAAACATATAGTTCTATAATTATGAACATAGAGTTGTGAACATAATTATGAACATATAGTTTTGTAATTATGAATATAGAGATTCAATACTTGTGAATATGAAGTTAAAAAATTATGAATATATACCTTTATAATTATGAACATATAGTTCAGTAATTATGAACATAGAGTTCTGTAATTGTGAATATAGAGTTCAATAATTATGAATATGAAGTTCAGTAATTATGAACATAGAGTTCAGTACATTTTTTTTTTATTGGTAGTGTGTCATGTGCAATTAGGTCACTGGTAGAAGCATAGATGGATTCATCATGCAATGAGATTAGGGTGTATGAAGTTTTAGATTTGTCTTGCTGTGTATATGACTGAGATTTTAGTTGTAATATGAACTCTTTAACGTACAAACACCTATTGATATTTAGTAGTAGTAGTTTTTTCCCTACATGTTTCATGTGTTGTGAGATTTGTGTCGTAGGTAATCATGTGAAAGTATTGAACAAAATATTAATATTTATTATATTTGTATAAAATACTTGATAAATAAATAAATAAATAACATATTTATTTATCAAGTATTTTATACAAATATAATATTCATAATTCATAATATATGTTTAATTAACAATTATGCCAACTCTACTTGGGATGGGGTTCGAACCTCAAACCTTATATAAATTAAGAGTATGTTAAGAATAATAAATAGTTAACGGAATATTCCGTTACTAAAGTTTAAACTAACGGAATTTAGGGTTATTTAAGGAAAAATAATAATATAATAGAGGGTAAATAAGGAAAATCATTAAAAGATACTAAAATCAAAATAATATGAACCATTCATTTTAAGAAACAATTAGTACCGACATTTTTTTTGTTCCAGTTAAGGGCCTAACATTATTCGCTCTTATTAAATTTGTAGATGTAGATTGTAGATTTGTTTGCATGTACATAAATTATTAACTGTAAGTAGTACTGAATGTGTTAATTGAAGGTACAAAATTTTTGTATCAGGGTTCACAATGCAATATTTGTTTACATATACAGAAATTAAATTGTTAACTGTAAATACAAAATGTGTTAACAGAAGATACATAATTTTTGTATCAAGATTCACATTCGACCATGCTTTAACAATTGAAATAATTTCTCCCCCCAAATATCATTCTCCTACTGACAACTGCCCATGAAAATTTCCCACGAGTTTTCTATGCCAACATAGTTGTTGACTGAGATTTGAAAGTATAAATATTCGCCAAAAATTCCACCACCACATTATTGCATGCAAGACAAATATTTATATATAGACAATAATAAATTAAAGAATATGATAAAAAAACATAATAAAAGGTTATGTTAACAAATTATTATTTTCATAAATGAGATCTAATGCAATATCTTACTCGTTTTTTTTTTTTTTTTTTTTTTTTTTTTTTTTTTTTTTTTTTTGAAAAACAAAGTTTTACCATTAAGATTAAATAAAAGTTTGAATACAAGAAGGAATTGAGTCAACCCAAAGACAAGGACCAGTAAATGAATCAGTAGCTCTAGCCATTGCATGAGTCAACTTATTCACTAATCTAGGAATAAAATTAATGGACACTACTTCAAAAAGTGACAGACAATTGAGTATATACTTATCAATTTATGACAATAATGAGATTCGATCAATCAAAACAAAACAAAAAAAAAAAATGTGACAACAAAAATTGAGTATAATTTAATTAAATTTGATTTTGATTAAATGGGTCACAACTAGCATCTCAACAATGCTAAATTTATACGATATTGTGCTCTAATTTTAGTTTCATACAAATGACATAAATTGGTTCTTAATGGTCATGAGTTCTATTCTTATTATGATTTTTTAATTATTAATATAGTTATAGATTATATACTCACTGTCTCAATAAATTTAATATTGATCATTTCATTATTATTTCATCTCCTTTTCATAACCCTGGACCATTTCTGCATTTTATTACCATTCACACAAAAAGATGATAAGAATATGGCCCAGCTTTTGCTATGCATAGAAAACATGCATTATATTTGTACTACTTCGTTCTCATCTTCTTTTATATATACAAAGAAAACGTTATCATGCATGTCAGATATATACGTGGCGACATGCAAAAGCTGATAGGATAAACCCAAATTTCTTCGGAAAATTAAATGTCTTTCTGTCAGGTAGTCCAATTATTATTTCTCACGAGTTTTATATGTCAACATTGTTGCGTGTTGTTGAGTAGATCTTCAAGAACTGTAAGATAAAAATATGACTTTAATACTTTTACATTTTGATTAAAATAATGTAATATTTTTTTATCTTTGATTTAAGGGTTTTTTTTTAAAAATTCAGAAAATGACTTTCGAATTTTTTTATTTTTTATTTTTGAAATTTTTTGTGTTTGGTATTTAAAGAAAATAAAATCAAAGGAAAAATATTCATTCTGGTCAATGAAAAAAATAACTTAATTTGGTGCCTGACATAAAATGTCTCTTAGATTTTTAGTCGAAGAGATATTTTCTGAATTTTTTAATCTTTCTCTTTTCTCTCATATCTTTCCATTATTATTATTACCATCCCTACTACCAACACCACACCTTAAGAAAAAATGCAATCCAACGAGGATTTGACCATGTGTTTTATGTGTCGATATTAAATTGTGACCATTCTTCCAAAAGGTTGAACCCCAACCCGACAGAAAAAATGCAATCCAGGATTTGACCATGTGTTTTATGTGTCGATATTAAATTGTGACCATTCTTCCAAAAGGTTGAACCCCAACCCGACAGAACATTTGGAAGGATGTAAATCATGGTAACTCAACTAAACATGAACTACAGAGGCTAGACCTTTGCGCACTGCACACAAGGAACCTCCCTCACTGCCGCTGGTGAGACTCGATCCTTGGTCATTCTTCCAAGAAGTTTTACCTCTGTGACCAGTTGAGCTGCCCATGCGAGTTAAATATGTGACCATTGATAGATAGACTTGCTACACACAAAATCATTGAATTGATAAATGAATTTAATTAATTACTCATTCCTTTGTGTCTGATTCAATTGATTGATGTGATTGAAATTATTTATAATTTTTTTTTATAATATTAGTTAATATTTGTTAGGCAGGGGCTTGGAGGACCAAGTCAAATATCTTGCTATCCAAATGTGACATTGATTGCTACACAAGTTTATGAAAATAAAGTTGTAATTTTTCTACTAATTATAGTTTTTGGCATAGTGGTAAGTATTTGATTTTAACAATTAGTATCAAAGTAAGTCGGCATGTTATCCAACTAAGGCTTCTAGTAGAAGAAATAATTGTAAGTACTTGATGTTGGAAAAAATAGCTTAAAATGACATGTTAAGTGGCTATTTTGTGGTACAATTATCAGTGGGGTCCACTTCCGATTTGGATCGGGTCAAAGTGGATTCGGGTTCTTCGTAGTGAGACGAAGAGATTGATATATTGTACGCTCAAAACGGATAATGGGTGAATGAGATATTGATTCTCAAAGTACACCTATTTGAGTTGGAAAATGAAGGGAAAAAGTGAGCTTTTGTCCTACATTGGTTTGGAAAGAGGATTCGCCCCCCTATTTATACAAGAGCTTTTTTGAAGCTTGTAGAATTGTATAGCATAGAGCCGCTCTCGCGCAGGGGAGGGGGGTGTAAATCAAATTCCAACTAGAAACGAGTTCGAAAAGGCATTTATTTTCCAACAAGAAAGTATCATTTTTTCCTCAAAAACTCTCTGCTTCTACTCTTTCTTAGCCATACTGTGATAACCTTGCTTTGTTCGCCGGATTCCTTGTTTGGGTGCTCAAACATTGGATCATAAGCAAGTTTTATCCTGGAAAGTCTAGGCCACAATGCTCCTAGCACTTTTGGGAGGTGGCAAATAAGGTTTTAAGGAAAACTCTTGCTAAAAATCCAACACCAAACACTAGCCAAATTCTCCATCTTTCCTTTCCTTATTTTCCAGAAAAATAATAATCTTATTTTATTGGATTATTATTTGTTTTCACCAACGGAGTTCCAACACTTGATCCTAACAATATTAGTGTATAAAATTTATATATTTAGAAGGGAATACTACATACACTTTCTATATTACTCATCATGAACTAAAATTGCACTATTTTGTATAAAATTTATATATTTAAAAGGGAAACTACATACACTTTCAATATTACTCATCATGAACTAAAATTGCACTATTTTGGTGACGAGAGAAACTTATGATGAGAAATTACACTTTTTATTCACAAGTTATATATTAAGTGTAGTACGTTTTATCTTATTAATATGGAGTTTTAATAGTACTCGTAATTAGTTAGTATTCACCAAGGAGGCTCATTTACTTGTTCTTCTAACAAGTGCTGTCATTTTGGATAGATCATAATCTAAACAACACTAATATAAAATGATAAACTTATACTTTTGTTATAAATTACAACGTAATCTCATGTGAATCTTGTGAAATTATACGCTCAAAACAGTATAGAAAAGAAGAGAGAAGGAGAAAAGGAGAGAAGAAGAGCAGATTAATTGAACTCCATAACACATTTTTTTTTTTAGATAACTGTTGATATATATACATATACAATCACGAGAAAACTGTATCTAATCAAGGAGTAGAAAACTACTGATCACAAATAGATAAACTTATAACAACTTTTAGCATTATTTTCTGCATTATTACTTATAACTCAAAAGAGAGACAGTCATTTTATCTATTCATCCTTTATTTTCACAATTTAGTACTCTCTTAATTAATACAGAGAACAATAATTGTACTCCTCATCACAACTCTGGATCGAAGTTTTAAAATAATCCACATATATGAAACCTAAGAATTATAGTCTTATAACCTGGTCTTGTACTCTTGTATATATTTAATTATTAATCAAATCATAATAAACTATAATTAAATTCGAAATCTAAAAAATTAAATTACGGAATTGATTGAGTTTGGATGAAACTGGAGAGGACTTTGGCTTGAAAAAAAAGAAGGATAAAGGATAAAGAAAGCAGATGTTTATTTGCCACTCTTATTTAAGGGTAAAGGATTCATAGTCCAACATGGAGTTGATGAAGTCCATGTTTTACATTTATTATTGGGGCAGGGTTACAGCGTAACATCCACTTTATAATGATGTCCCAACTAGATTAGCCGGTCACCGGAGTTCTTATGACAACGTTGCTACAGTCGACGATAAGACGAACTCGCCAAGGCTTATAATCCGGGGTTACGGGGCAGTTTTGGAAAACCACCACAACATCCAAGTCGCTGTTTTCTTTCTCAATCGTAGATTTGGCTAAAAATGCGTCCACTCCCACCAGTTCCGGCCAGCTATTCTTACCTTCAATGAGGGAAAAAGAAACAAGCCCACATAGATCGAGTTAGTATATATGTAAGAAGTTGCAGTGATCGATCATTAATCAGTAAACACGGTATATATGAAGCATATATTAATTGCTGAGAATGAAAATTCATAATAATTGTAATATATACCGTACCGTCGGTGATGCGCGGCATCTTAGCTTCTTGATGTTTGGGGGCTGGATGGGTTACGTTGTTCTTTGCCTCTCTTTGTGGTTGCTTAGTTTCAATTGTCAGGAATGGATAGGTCGGTATTTATAGAAGGGGCGCAGCTTAAACAAGTTATCATGTTTGTTTGTTGAACATATGCCATTATTAGCCACTCACATTCCTATCACATCATATAGTGAAATTTTTTTCCCAATAACTTTATTATTCCCTCTCCTATGTAATAAAGTATGATAGACTCGACCAAAAGCGATGTTAATAAGAATCAAACTCATAAATTTCTAGTATAAAAATTATATTCTACCCACTCAACCAGTCTTGAGCATTTTCGAGACAGTATAATTTTTTTTTTTTTGTTTTTGTTAATATGAGTAGCCATGGTTGATTCAAAAAAGAAATTGGCTATTGTTTTTTCCATTTTCTTCCTTCAATAAAATATGAACATGCAACACGAATTTCAATTCAAAATTTATTATTATTATTATTATTATTATTAGGGAAAATGACACTTTTTCTCCTGTGTTGTTTACATATAGCATATTTCTCCCCTGTGTTGTTTATGTAACCACTTTATCCCCCTCAATTGTTTTTGAAGTGACTATTTTTCCCCCTCTCCGTTAAATAAGTGTTAGAGCTATTAAATATGAGGGTAAAAATGACATTTCACTTATTATTATTATTATTATTATTATTATTATTATTATTATTATTATTATTATTATTATTATTATTATTATTATTATTATGTGCTTAAATCATATTTTGTTTTTTTTTTTTTATGATAGTGCTTATTTTCTCTGTCTCATCTTACTTATCTTATTTATAATTTATTAATTAATTTAACTCTTTTTAGTTACTTCGTTAATTTTTTAAATTGTTAAATTAATTTTTTTTTTGTGTTTAATAATATTTTTAATAAATTAAAAATAAAAAAAGTTAAATTATACGGAGTATTAATTTAAAGAAATGTTAACATAGTTTATATAATAATAATAATAATAATAATAATAATAATAATAATAATAATAATAATAATAAGTGAAATGCCATTTTTACCCTCATATTTAACAGGCCTAACACTTATTTAACGGAGAGCGGAGAAAATAGCCACTTCAAAAACAATTAAGGGGAATAAAGTGGTTACATAAACAACACAGGGGGAAAATATGCTATATGTAAACAACACAGGGGAAAAAGTGCCATTTTCCCTTATTATTATTATTATTATTATTATTATTATTATTATTATTATTATTGTTGTTGTTGTTGTTGTTGTTGTTGTTTTTGTTGTTGTTGTTGTTGTTGTTGATTCATAGTCACAATATTCGAAAAATTATTGCATGACCGAGAAGTATATATATTCAAAAAGTGTTTTTTGAGCGCAAAGTTATTTTTTCGATGCAAATTATTATGAATGCAAAGTGATTTTACTTTGATGATTTTCTTTGATAACTTTCCTGGCTGATTTTATTACTTGGAAATTGACTATTCAAAAAGTTTACTTCTCTAAGATTACACTAATCTTACTTCTCGTTTTACTTCTCAGGATTTTACTTCAATGAGTTTTTTTTACTTCTTGAAATTTTACTTTTCGGAACTTTACTTTTCGAATGATGTATGTTTACTTCCCGAACTTTACTTTCCGGGAGAAGTTAACTTCCACTACTGGAAATTATGGAATTTCTAACCACCTGGAAGTGATCTTAAATCAAGTCGAAAGCCTTGTTCAGTCCATTTTTTATATCCGGAAAAACCTTTGTTGCTATTTCCGACCACTTTTTGGTTTCGACTTGATTTAAGATTACTTTCAAGTGGTCGGAAATTCCATAATTTTCAGTAGTGTTCTCGGAGTTACTTCTCTTAGTTTGCATGCTTATTTACAGAAATATTTCTCATGCATGCAATCAGGACTCTCCTATGCAATTGACGGGGTAATATAGTATTGCTATAATGAAATTAGCATGTGTGGAAAATAAAACTAAAAAAGAGAGCTCATGCAATAACGTATATATATTGCCAAATGATATGGAGTGTAATTAAAATGATATTTAATAGTTACTATAATGAAATTAGTATGTGTGGAAAATGTAACTAAAAAACTACAACCATACAATAACATATATTATCAAATGAGCATGAAGTGTAAGTAAAATGATACTTAGCTTCAAAGTTACTGAAATTAGTGTATGGAAAAATAAAACTAATTAAAAAATAGAACTCATTCATTAATGTATATTGTCAAATGAATCTGAAGTGTAATTAAAATGATACTTCAGCGTTACTATAATGAAACTAGTGTGTAGAAAATGAAATTAAAAAACAGAGATAATATAATAACGTATATTGTCAAATGAAACTAAAGTATAACTAAAATAATACGATGTCATTAATTTCATAATTCATTCTGCTACATCAACCATGGTCCACAATTAAATTTGCCTAAACACCATTGGAATATGGTGACAAATTTTTTTTCGTCATTAAAAGATGTTGTAAGATAATGAGAAGTATAGTTAAATTATGTTGATGCCTATATTCCAAATTACATATTTATTTATAATTTTACATAAAAACAATGAAATATTTATCAATCATCAACTCTACTAGGGAGTATCTAGATTTTTCCTAAACCCGGCAGGGACCAATTCCTTGTTATTATCCTCTAATTTCCACTCAGCCAATGGGAATTTAGCCACGCTTTTTGCATGCCAATAGCTTTTCCTTTGTTTGCATCAATGAAACAATTATTCTGGAGTCTAACGACATACCAATTATCATAATGTCACATGATCTGTCGGGTTAGGATGTGAATCCTTAAAATTGAAGACATAAGCAGAGCCACCATGGAGGCAGTGGAGCAGCTGTTTCCCTCCTCCACCTTACTCCTAATATATAAGAGATCCTTAATCTTTTGTCCTTATTGGATGAAATTTCTGACTCCGTCCCTACAGATATTTAACCTTTTGAGAGAAATAAAAGAAATTTTAATAGATTAAATTAAATTAATAATTTTTCTATAACTAGTACTAATAATATCAAGTTGTATCAAGTGTCATTAACGCGAGTGCTAATAATATTTGATACAACCAATGCAACTATGGAGTATTGCATCTAAGTGCTATGGATATGGTAAAAGAAAATTATACTGAGTATTAAATATGCTTTTTCATGTTAGAATGTATCACATTAAAATATTAGATAAATAAATTAATTTATTCGATGGATTTGTGGAGGGTTTAAAGAGGACTGTCATCTAGATGTACCCCTACTGCAACATTACATCAAAGGCTAAGCATAAAACTTATTCAAATTTGTTAAAAATTATGTTACGTCTTGTTTTGTGTTTGGTCAAAACTTGTTCACAAAAGGTGAAATTTTTACTATGGGAATATCATATTGGAATTCTACAGGACAAAAAATAAAAGAAGAAATGATCTTTTATATTAACATGAAGAGAAGAAATACAAAACAAGAAGGAAGCTAGACACATATACTTGTCCAATAAACAAAAACAACTAAAACTTTGCCTAACAAACTGAACCAAAATAAATTCAAAATTCAAAAAAACTACTTTGTCAACTCATACGTTAATATGGGGATCCTCACATACCGCCCTGAAAGCTAACCATAACATTTTGATCCCCAGGCTATGTTTGGCAGAGCTTATTTAGGAGTTTATAGCTTATTTTAAGCTCTTAATAAGCTATAAGCTCTGTTTGGTAATGTTTTCAAAATAAGCTCCTAGCTTAAAATATATAAGGTTCAAATTGGCCACTGAACGTAACCTGAAAATGCAATTATGTCACTGAATCGAAAAGAAGTGTAATTAGACCACTGAACACTCTAAATGTGTACAATTTCACCGAATAGCAAGTTACCATCAATTTTATCAGGTTACATGCTTACGTAGCAGTTGATCGAGTTGACATTTTTAATAATTTTTATGAATGTGATCGTGATTCATTACTTCAATACACATTAACCAGTCACTCCCTTGCATGTGGCTGATTAGTTCAACATAACTACAAAAGATTAGTTCAACATAACTACCGATATAGGCTTAAATAAGGATACAAAGTTTAAAATAATACACCAAACATTGCATAAAGGAAAATGTTATTTACCCTTCTTAAATTTCTCCTAATATTTTACTTACACCCATAATTCGATTTATATTCTTTGAATTAACTGACGTCACACACTTTTAATTAAAAACTAAATATTTCGTCAACCTTTTTTAAACTAAAACTTATGCATCAAATTAAAGTTTCATGTCTTTTATAATTTCTTTTTGTACCAGGTAAAAATCTCAATATTTCTCACTAGAATGTAACATAGGCAAGTTACTAAATGTAATAAATTTGAAATTCTATTTTAGGTAAAATATAAATGTGTAATAGAAACTTATAGTTTTTAGATTGGGTCATTATTTAATGATATTCAAAATAGAAATATATCAAAATTAAAGAATTATTAGAGCATGGATGCGGACAATGGTTTTATTAATCAGTGATATTAATACGAGCACAACAGTACAACAAGACATAGAAGGAGTAGATAAGCTAATATCCACTCTTATTTTAAGGACAATACACAAACTAGGTTGCCGCATGATTATTTCCCATTTTCAACTGGCGAATTGATGCTCCATCTAGCCAACCACAGGAGTCCATTGGACAACGTTGTTACAGTCCACAGCAACCCAAACTCGGGTGCATGTATAAGGGCCCATGGGTATGGGGCATCCTGGATAAGCGATTCTTATAGTGACAATAGGATTTTCTTTCTCGATGATGGCTTTGGCAACCAGTGCTTGTTCTCCTACAAGCTCTGGCCAAGATTGCTTACCTGTACGTAATTAATAAAACACCAAATCATACTCAACTAACACATCTCTGGACTGTAATTAATACATATATAGAGGAACAGAAATACAAGTGGGACTACCTTCACACCATGACGACATCCTCGGAGTAGTATGAACTTTGCTCCTTAACTAGCTTTTCTTTCTTTCTGGAATGGATTCTTAGGTGAGAGCTAGCAAGGGTATTTATAAAGGTTTCAAGGTGCCAATGACTAATTCGTTAATAAACATGTGATTGCATTTAACATGTGCCTACAGATGATAGAATATGTACTTATAAATAAATTAGAGGTATATAATATGTTAACTATAGACACATAATATATTAATGACATATAATATATGTTTATTGTAGAGTAAATACCAGTCAAGGTCCCTCGAGTTTGGTGGTTTCACAACCTATAGTCCCTAACTTTCATAATTATCATCCGTGGTCCTCCGAGTTACGAAATTTAACCTGCTGTCATCCTTCCGTTAGTCCCTTCTGTCTAAGCCGTCAAAAGTGAGGGTAGATATGTCATTTGAGTTCGTAGGAGAGGGAATCACAATCAGCTTTGATGTGAGTTTATCATGGCAAGACTTCAAGGAATCATATTCTTTCTCAATATGTTTTGTCTTGTATTTGGCATGCTAGTTCTGGAACCAAACCGCAAGTCCACAACCTATCTGGGCTGCAGCCCCAAGTCCTTAGCCAATTTTACATTCCTCTCTGGTTCAAGCATGTTTTCCACCTCAAAACTTTGCTCCAGAAAATGGACTTGGTCAGGGCTAAGTCGCCGCTTCTTCTCCGCCTGATAGAACCCACCGCCTCCGTAGTCCTCATTGCCGCCGCGTTCCATCTCTCCACCGTCGTTGAAATTCACCATGGATGATGCAGAAGCTGAAATAGACATTATATTGCCACCATTTAATGTAAACTTTTGAGAAATTTTTTTATGGTTTCAACATGTGAAAGCTCAGTTCTTTGTAGTGCCCTGTTTGACTACATCTTCAGATTTCAGAACCTTATCTACTTCCCAAGGGAGAACATACAAAAACTATTCAGAAAAATGCTAAAACTATGATATTTATCATTGCAAACACACACAAAACACCTCACATAAAAATGGAAAAGAGAGCAAAATAAATTAAACTTTTGAAACTTTATACGAACAATCAATTAAATACGTGGGGGTTCCTCAGCCTTCTTATCCCCAACCTCAGCCACTTCCACCTCCTTTGTTTCTAGAAATCATCAAATCAACCCATAAAATCATAAATCAGAAATCAAGTCAATCAAATTTTTTTAATTTTTTGGTCTTCTTCGACACTCAAGGCTCAAGCAATGAGAAATCAAAAATCAAAAATAAAAATTCTACTTTCCAGATCCGAAGACAAAAAAATAAGTCTCTAACCGGAGGAGGAGGAGTACCGTTCGTCAGTGAGCGAGTGAGGCGGCGGAGCAGGCAGCCGGCGACAAACTCGGAGGCGGTGGACAGTGGAGTTCACCGGAGACGTCGCGAGGAGCATGGAGGCGCTTCTATTGCGACGAGATTACGCCCGGAGGAGACCACTCCGGCCAGCTTCCGAGCAAGGTAGCACAGAATTTCATGCGGTTGGCAATTTTCACCCAAATCCTACCCCAACCCAAACCCATAATCCCCAATGCTGACACCCAGAACGAAGAATCTCCGAGAAGCATTTTCGACATCGTCGACGACCACTCCACCTCGGACGCCATCGGATCCTCAATGAAACCCACGTGCCTAAAGGCATTCGAAATCATTTCTCTCTCCCCAAGCTTCGACCTCTCCGGGCTATTCGACGTGGACACGAACATGAAACCAGAGTCCACTCCGGTTGACGACCCAGCAGCCAGCTTCCACCATCGTCTCCAATTTCGAGCACTTTCAGGTGCAGAAGCAAGACGTGATGGGTGGGTGAGGTTTTCCGCAATAGGTTCATCGGAAGGACATGGAAAATGACATATCTACCCCTATTTTTGACGACTTAGATTGAAGAAATTAACGAGAGAATGGCATCAGATCATATTTCACAACTCGAAGGACCACAGATGGTAATTACAAAAGTTAGGGACTATAGGTGGTGAAACCACCAAACTCGAGGGACCTTGCCTGGTATTTACTCTTTATTGTATATTAGAGGAAGAAAGTAGAAGCTTAAAGGGTAGTATTGTAACTTCCTTTCCTTAGATGTTGTAACTATCTATATTTTTATTTTTATTTTTTTGAAAGGAAAGTCTCAATTATTAGTTAGACAGTCTTCTTCATCGTGAAAGTAATTCAGTTCAAACTTTCTTTTCCCGCTGCTTCCTTCTCTTCACAATATTGTAGTAGATACATAATTTATTCAATGAAGACACATAATAATAAGTTAATTGCAAAAAAAGTAATAATTTGAATATAGTTTTGGATCATGGTCCAAAATAATGTAAGGTAAATCATTATCCATGTATAACATTTTATGAGAATTTGCCGAGGCTGTCTCATGAGCTTAGCGTAGTTGGTTCGTCGCCTAACTTAAAAGTCATGATTTGAGACGGTAGTGTGAGGGTTCGGATCCCACTGAAAACATGTATAGGTTAAAGGCCTAAGGATGATGAAGGTTTGAATTATTAAACCGTTGATAAGAATGATGGAAGGTTTGAATTATTAGATCACTGATTGCGCAATTACGTAATTTACTTTCAGAGTGACTCTATGAGTGGAATCTAATAGACTTAATATTAATCTAACAAAGCTAGATCATGTAAATTTTAAAAAAGAATTAAAAAAAAAAAAAAAAAAAAAAAAAAAGAATTCAGCCAGGCTTTTCCCATGCCAATAAAATTGTGTGGGTCAGACCGGTCAGTGATAGAGATTGATGCTACGTACGTCAGTACGTGCCATATGAAGACATCATTTATTTTATTCGCATTTAATTTTAAACTTTATTCATCTATAATACCATTTCTTGGACAATTTTCTTGAGACTATCTATATAATGTAATGACCAAAGTGGCGAAATTATATTTAAGAAATTTTTTTACGGTAATGTAAGATTTTTTAAGGCTTAATTATATATATATATATATATATATATATATATATATATATATATATATATATATTACTTACTTCTTGTCACCTCTGGTCTATTTTGAACTTTAACGTAGTTCGGCCAAATTTAGTTTGTTCTTACCTATGACTTATTAACTAGATTGCCATTCATTTCTAGTAATATGTGACATTTGCAGGGTTGTAAAAATCCCGCCTAGGCACTGAGTAATCGGCGCCTAGGTACTAGGTGTCTCTAGGCCGTGGCGATTTTTTCCCTAGGCTCCCGCCTAGGAAACCGGCCGCCTAGGCGCCCGCCTAGCGCCTAATTCGGCCGCCTAGCGCCTAACTCGGCCGATTACACCGAGTTAACTCGTTAATTTCTGTCGAGTTAGCCGAGTTAACCCGACCGACTCGACCTTGCTAATTTTTTTCATTTATATGATATATATACTAGTTTTTTACGCGCATTGCGCGATTGGGATAATGCCCAATGTTTTTTTTTTAAATAAGTACTTTAAAGTATATTAAGAATTAAGAATTTGCGTATTTAAATAGGTAATTCTTCTCCCAAAGGTTGAGTCCCCAACCCCAAGGGCCCCCCACACTCCGACCCGACAGAGCATTGTGGGAAGTTGTAAATCACGGTGACTCAATGGTTCAGCAGACAGGACCAAATGCCGGTGCGAACAAGGAATCTGCCCACTTTGGACATAATTCCCGCACTGCCGCCGCCGAGGTTCAAACCTTGGTCTCTTCTCCCAAATACTGCCCACTAAACCATTGAGCTAAGCCCGTGCGGGTTAAATAGGTAATTTCTAAGTTTACAAATGCAAGATAATATAGTCAAGATTGATTATAATTGTCAATAAAATAATTGTATAGGTATGGTTGAAACCAAATACGGGACATAAGGGAGAACAAATAAAAATTAGGGCATAAAATATTAAATATATACTAATATTGTTTGAGGAGATTTCGACATTAGGATTTGTGGTTAAGTTCTATTAAGACTTTAATATTAGAATTAGATTAATGATGTAATTATAATTCTATATTAGACGTTAATATTAGAATTAGACTAACGGTGAATTAACGGTATTTAACGAAAAAGTTAAATGGATAATCATATAATTAAGGATAAATTAGAAAAACTTTAAAAAAAATTAAAACTTGAACAATTTGAACCATTCATTTGATTTAATAATTTGGCGGTCATTTTTTCTACCCAATGTTAATAATTAAATAAATTTGTTGGTCAAATCCGCTAATATAATCCGCTAACTGCGAATTGTCAAACAAGGACATTGCAATGTAGTTCTCACTTCAATTTGTTGTGTGATTTGAATACTCTCTTTGTCACAAAAACTCTCAAGTAGTTAATATGATTGGCTTTATTAATTATATTTTTTTTAATTTTTTCATGGTATTAATAAAATACTTCTTAAATAAATATATAGCATTATTTTGTATTATAACTTTGAAATTTAATTAGAAAAATAGTGCACAAAAAAGATAATAGACAATGTAGTGAATATAATCAATTGATGAATTTGAATGTAAAAATTTTTACATTTGAGAAAAATAAAGACAATATAACTAATGAAAATATTTCTCTTAATTAATTTATTGATAATGAATAAATTTTTTTTCACTGAATTAATACATTATAAGGACAATGTAGCGAACATAATCAATTAATAAATTTGAATATAAAGAATTTTTATATTGTAGAAAAATAAAGACAATATAACTAATACAATTATTTCTCTTATTTAATTTATTGATAATGAATATTTTTTTTTTTTGAATAAAGGCATTGTGGACACATAATTCTAAATTAAATAAATGCATATCTATAATTTTTTGTTGTAGCTACTAAATTATTATTTATATATAATTTAATAAGAGTAAAATAGAGTACTAATTATGCCAACTTTGATTGAGATGAGGTTCGAACCTAAGACTTTTTTTTTTTTTTTTGAAATCAATGAGTAAGTTAACGGTGAACTAACGGCAATTCTTAAAATTTTAACGGAATTAGTAACGGTGTGTGGGTATTTTAGGAAATTTTAGTGTAAAATTTAAATCTTATCAATCTTTTAATTAATCTGAGCCATTCATTTGATTAAAATCTGTGACCGCCATTTTTTCTTCCCATTATAGGCTTAACTCTCTTGGGCTCTTATTAGTATAGTAGATATATATATATATATATATATATATATATATATATATATATATATATATATATATATATATATATATATATATATATATAATATGACATATATGCACTTATACACGTGCACTGTTTTTCTTTTTTTCAGTTAACCGCCTAGGCCGTCTAGGCGCTACTCTACCGCCCGACTAGCGCCTATTGCAACCATGGACATTTGTAATTTAAAAATAAAATAAGTCTCAATTCATGTTATATTATTAATTTATGTCTGTTTTTCTGTTAACATTGTTTTATACATTATGGTATAAGAGTTATATTATACAAATTTTTAAACAAATATATCTCTACCGTTATAACTTTGTTATCTTTTCTCTTACCATGCATATGCATACACAATATTTTCTCTTATACTCTTCAATGGTAATAATGTATGTAGACATAATATATTGTTGAAAAAATAGCATAAAATGACATTGTAAGTGGCTATTGAGATTGATATGAGTCTTCAATGCAAGTGATTCTTAAAGTTCTACTTAATTTTAATTACCAATTAAATTACCTTTAATTAAGTTTGTTTTTCAAATTTAGAAAGAACAAATTAAAAAGACAAGTTAAGAAAATAGAACCAGGGACACAGCAATTGTTTATGCAATTCGGAGCTAAACTCCTACGTCTGCGGGGCAACTCACGTAAGTCCAATCCACTAAATGTTCACCAAGATTACTTACAAAAGGCCAGAGTCTAATACACCAACATAATCTTCAATATAACTACGTATACGGCTACTTATGAACCTTTAATTATTAATCAAATCATAATAAATTACGGAGTAAAATATAAGTTGGAAATCTAAAAAATGAAATCATGGAGTTGATGGAGAGTGGATGAAGCTGGAGAGAATTTGGTTATAAAAAGAAACTCAGCAATTGATGAACATAAACACATAGCAGATGTTTAATTATATTATTTAGCCACCCACTCTTATTTAAGGATACAATACAAATAGGATTGATAGTACAATAAAGATGGAGTTTTTCATGAAATCCATGTACAAACATTTATTATTATATTGGGGCATGCATGCAGGTTTTACAACATCCACTTCAACCCAATCTCGTTGGATCCGAACTAGCCAATCACCGGAGTTCTTATAACAACGTTGCTACAGTCAACGAAAACACGAACTCGGTTAAACCCATAATCCCTGGTTAGTAACAACCAATTGATCGAAGTTGCAGTGATATATATGAAGATATATAAATTATTATTTTCTGAGAAATTGCATAATTTTAATATATATATACCGTCGGTGATGCGCGACATCTTCTTGGAGGTTGGGTTGTTCTTTGTAGTTAACTTTGCCTCTCTTTGTGCTTGGTTTCAATGGTAGGGATCGGAATGGACAGGTATTTATACAAGTTTTCTCATATCTAGCAATACTTTATTATATTGTTTTTTGTTGACGAGTGAAACTCATGGATATTATTAATTTAAAATTATGCATTGAGTAAATCTAATTCATATGTAATAACTTGCAAATTACAAATGAGAGATAAACTGAATTAAGAAGTCGTTTGGTAATTTTTTATCAATCAAAAAAGTAAATGCAAGGAATACTTTATTTAGAGACTTTTTTTTTTCTTGAAAATTATAAACATGTTTAGTATTACTCGCAAAACGTAATAAATAATATTTAAAGAAAATTTATTTCAAACATTTGGCTCATTTAAAATTTTCTAGAATTTTTTTTTTTTAAAAAACAAATCTCCAAATATATCATTGCTATATGCAAATAACAAAAATTTTCAATGAGTTGCAAAGTTATCTTTCATGTTTTTTTTTTTTTTTTTTTTTTTTTTTTTTTTTTTTTTTTTACACAATCAACGGAAGGATACGAATGGAGCATTATTTATGAGATGATATTAGTTTTCATGACGCAAAAAAGAGCAATGAAGTAAATTCATAAAATTTCATATTATTAGCTACTTGATAAAAACAAGGTGGTTATTCTCACTAATTTCAATGCAATGTATTCATTGTTGAATTGATTGAAACTTTAATTATCTAGTTAAAAGTTTATACCAAGCATGAAAATAAATCTTCACCTTTTAAATTATTAAGAATGAAAAAAAAATTGACTTTATTATTATTATTATTTTTTGGATAGATGATGATGAGGAAAACTCACAATCACTATATAATATTGTACTAGGTAAATCTTATTTTAGTGTAAAAATTAAGTAAACTTTGCACTGAGTAAAATTTTTAACTTTGACTAACTAGTTATGATGTCAAAAATTCGACCATCAATTCATTCCTACGAAAAGAAGTTATAAAAACTTTAATTTCTTGATTACTATACCGCCTCAAAGACTATACTTTTTGTTCGCTTATTAGGGCCTCTCTAATGCACAAATATTCTGTGAGAAAGAGGGAGAGAAATGATGGGGAGGGAGGGAGGAAGCAAGTTTTCTCTTGCGAGACTATATTGTTCTCTTCGAAGAAAACTAACATAGGCGCGTGGCTAACACGCACAAATCTTATGGCACGTGTTGGCCAAACGCCATGTATATTAACGTGCAGAGGATGGGGACAATTATCCCCTACCGGGAACTAATAAATGTTCGTGTAATTGTTCGTTGAAATTAATGGTTCATATTATTTTGATTTTAGTATTTTTTTTTTAATTTTTTCTCTATTTTTTCCTAAATTATATCATTTACTTTTCATAAATACCCCCCCATTCCGATAGTGTAATTTTAGTAACGGAATATTCCATTAACTATTTATTATTGTTAACTTACTCATTGATTTTTATAAGAAAGGTCTTAGGTTCAAACCATATCCCAATCAAAATTGACATAATTGTTAAACATATACTATGAATATGTTAGAGTACAATGTATTAAAAAATACAAAATAAAATTAACATGAACTTTGGTCAATTAATTAGAATCATTGGGTATTGATAAAACGGTACACTTAATTTACACTATATATTGAACATAGATGAGAAATTATGTCTACTATCATTGTCGTTTTGGGGAAGAAGGATTTGATTATGTTTTTGAAGGTGCACTGTGTCAAGGTACTAAAATTGCAGTGAAGCACACCAAGGGACTATATCAAATCAAGAATTCATTTATGGCGGAAGTGGCAACAAGAGGAAGCATGGATCACGCCAATTAATAGAGTTTTGTGTTGTGAAAACTATGCTTGGGTACTATTCAGTGAGGGTGCTCCTCTCTAAAACTGTTATTGCACTAGTTAATCCAACATTCTTGCCACGGGTCATAGTTATACATTTTTTAAATATTTACTTTTATGAAAAATTTGATAATCTTGCATTGATATACGTCATGATATACCAAATGATACTTTGATAAATTCTGAAAAATTAATTTAAAAATATACATTGAGCATTGGATTATTCATGTAATGCGCCTGTGGTAACTAGTTATAATTATAAAGTTAAAATTATTAATGATAGAAACGTAAATAAAATACTCAGTAATGAATTATGTGTAGGAGTTTTAAAGAGATGATCTACTAAAAATGGATGAAAATAGAGAATGATTGGAGAGAAAATAGGAGAAGCAAGATAATGTAAAAATTATGAGTTCACAAAATGATGAGATAAAGGGAAAGATGTTATGGATCCCCTTAGCATTATCATTTCACTTCACTAGGCGAGTACCAATAATTTCTCCCCACAAATGTCATTTTTCTACTGACAACTTTGCCAATGAAAATTTCCCACGAGTTTTTTTATGCCAACATAGTTGTTGATTGAGATTTAAAAGAATATAAATATTCGCCAAAAATTCCATCGCCACATTAATGCATGAGAGACAAATATTCATATATAGACAATAATAAATTAAAGAATATGATCGATAAAAACATAATAAAAGGTTATGTTAACAAAATTATAATTTTCATAAATGAGATGTAATGCAATATCTAACTCGTTTAAGCTACAACATATATATTGGCAATACATAAAGTGACAACAACGAGATTCAATCAAAAACAGGAAATATGACTAAAAAAAAAATTTGAGTGTAATTTGATTTTGATTAAATGGGTCATAACTAACATTTAACATCTCAATAATGCTAAATTTATACGATATTGTGCTCTAATGCCCATCCAATTTAATTAGAATTTAGTTTCATGCAAATGACATAAATTGGACCAGCGGGCTTCCTTAATCGTCATGAGTTCTAATTTTATCGTGCATTTTTTTTATTAATATTGTTATAGATTATATACTCAATATCTCAATAAATATAATATTGATCATTTCATTATATGTGTAAAATTATTCAATAATTTGTTATTGTGGATTATATATTCTTTTAATTTTGTGTACTCTATTTAATTATTTCATCTCCTTTTCATAACCCTGGACCATTTCTGCATTTTATTACCATTCACACAAAAGCTGATGATAAGAATATGGCCCAGCTTTTGTTAACATTGTTGTTGTGTTGTTGATTACATTTGCAACAACTGTATGGACGTATAGTAGATACTACACAAGGTAAATCGCACTAACAATATTGCATGTGACAAGTTCATCCAAAAGAGTGTTTGACAATAATTAAATTTATGACATTTAGGTATGTGATTCATGTTCCACTCACTTAGCATAATTCTATGATTTATAAATATTTAATTATTTATCATAAAATCAAGACTATGTGGTTTAATGGTCGTACCCGGGTTGGACTTTCATTTGGAAGGTTGTGAGTTTGAGCCTCAGTAGAGGCGTTATTGGTTCTTTGTGTTTCAGTAGATACTACAGTGTAATAGAGCCAGTAGCATTCATAAAAATTTCGATATAACTAAGAAAAATAAGGGTGTGTTTAGTTCATGATTTTAGCTATCAGGAATGGAAATCAATGTCATCGATATAAATACTTAGTTCATGGTTTTAGCTATCAGGAATGGAAATCAATGTCATCGATATAAATACTTAGTTCATGGTTTTAGCTATCAGGAATGGAAATCAATGCCATTGTTATTATTTGGTTCACAGGTTTCTAGAACACTACTATGAGATCGGCCGGATTAGATTAACCCCTTAATTAGAAAACTCATTCCCAAATAAATATAAAGGTTTCATTCCATTACTCCCCCCCCCCCCCCCCCCACCCCCTAGTAATTTGATTTTTAAGTTTGGATTAGTGATTTAGTGCTTTTAGATTTTTGTTTTTATTTTTTTGTTCATATTGGTGCTTTGGATGTCTTTATATTAGAATAAATTATCTTGGTTTTTTATTTTTGTACTTTTAAAATATTTATTCCCATTATATGATCATACATAACCAAACAACAATATATATTGGTAATCATTCCAATTCCATCATACTACCAAACATGCAAAATACTTTCACCAAAACTCATTACCCTTACCAAGTATTTGATTCACATTCCGATTCTCATTTCCATGTGTGAGAACCAAAGACACCCTAAGAGTTATTCTAGGGGTTAAATTTTTTTACATTATATATGACATATTGTGATATATTAAGATCAAATTCCGGTGGTGGGGACTTATTCTTTGGACTAAATGACTGAAGAATTATAAAATGAATACTATCTTGTAAAAAATCATGAGTATTTCAAAAAAAAAAAAATAATTATCAAATAAAAAATTAATTAACTAAACAATAAATCGATCATAATCCGATATTTATAATATTTGCCAATAAAATATCTATAGTACTCCAAATAGAACTCGGAAAAAATGAGATAAAATAATTAGAACTCTCATATTGTTCACCTCTTTTGTGTGATTTGTACACTATTACAACTCTAAAAGAAGTATTCTAGATTTTTCTTAAACCCGGCAGGGACCAATTTTCTGTTATTATCCTAAGATTTCCACTCACCCAATGCCAATGGGATTTTAGCCAGGCTTTTTGCGTGCCAATATTAATTCATCATTAATAGCTTTAATTTTCCTTTGTTTGAATCAATTAAAACAATATTTATGGATTCTAACGACATACTAATTATTAGAATTTCACATGCTCTATGTCACTATGTGTAGATTTTTAAAATTGAAGATTCAATCCTTTGAGAAAAGATATAAAGGAAATTTCAAAAAGATTAAATTAAATTAATGTTTTTTTATCACTGGTATTAATAGGGAAGGGATCAGATGCGAGGGGCTTCTCGTGAGGTTGTGCGGTTGGACTCACATTAAATATTAAACTGACGCACTTTAAGTACACAACACACGCACATTAAACACACAAACAAAATACATTAAGAAATCAGAACAGAAACTCATGCACCTTAAGCACAAAACTCACGCATCTTAACCACAACCCTCACGCACCTTAAGCATAAAAACACACGTATCTTAAGTTTCAACAACTACTCACATTAAGCACAAACTCACAGACCTTAAGCACAAGATCGACTCACGCACCTTAAACACAAGACTCACACACCATAAGTACAAAACTCACTCACCTTAAGCACAAACTCATGCACCTTAAGTTTCAACAACTACTCACATTAAGTACACACTCACGCACTTTAAGTACAAAACTCACGCACCTTAAGCACAAGCCTCACGCACCTTAAGTACAAAACTCATACACATTACTCACCGCACAGCCGTATTGAAAACATGCACCCGCACTGGAACTTAATTCAATATTAATAATATCAAATATAATTAAATATGATATATCAAGTTGTATCGAGTATTATTAATGCAAGTGCTAATAATATTTGATACAACCAACTGTGCAGTATCTTATTGCATCTGAGTATTATGGATATGGTAAAAGAAAATTATATGGACTATTAATTAATATGCTTTTTATGTTAAAATGTATCGCATTAAAATATTATATAAATAGACTAATTTATTCGATGGATTTGTGGAGGGTTTAAAGAGAACTGTCATCTCGATATACCCCTACTGCCACATTACATCAAAGGCTAACCATAAAATTTATTCAAAATTGTTAAAAGTTAGGTGACAGCTTCTTGTGTTTGGCCAAAACTTGTCCATTAAAAGTAAAATTCTAGTCTTGGGGACCTTCACACTCCGTCCCTATCGGATTAAATTTGTGGAGGAGTTGGCCAAACCTAACCATATCATTTTGGTCCCCTAATAAAATTTTGGTCCCCTTAGATAGCCGCTTATGCTACTCTACCACTCAACTAGTACCTAGTGCTTACTATAATTGCGCATGATCAAAAAATAGATGTGTATTTATAGAAGTTTTAATTTCTAGTTGATCTTCAAATTATTTTAAGTTTTTAACGTTTCAAAATTTTCTAATAAAAAATTCTAGCTTCCAGATTTGTATCAGGTGTTGTATATACACAGGATATATAACATTATATTCACTTTAACTTGGTAGGTTAGTAGATATGTCAGTAAAAAAATAAAGTTATTTGGTTGTTGGATGGAGGTTTGGAGAGTAAAGTCTGTCAGCTTGTCATTAAAACATGGCATGACTGCTACGCAAGTTTAAGAAAATAAACTTACACCATTGTTATTAGCTATAATTTTTGATGTAGTGATAAGTGTTTGATTTTGGTATTCGCAATGTAAAACCCAGGCCACAGCTTTAGGAGATAAATTTTAGTTCCGTTTCTTTTCTGGCCTGGGGACCATTTCTATGACATTATCCTCTGATTTCCATGCAATCCAACTAGTAATTGACCATGTGTTTTATGTGTCGATATTAAATATGTGCATGGTCTTTGATAGATAGGCTTGCTACACATAAAATCATTTGAATTGATAACTCATTCATTTCTGTCTGATTCAATTGATGATTCGTGATTGAAATTATTTATTATTTTATTTTTTGTAATATTAGTTTAATATATATTTGTTAGATAGGAGTTTGGAGGACCAAGTCAAATATTTTGATATTCAAACATGACATTGATTGCTACACAAGTTTATGAAAATAAAGTTACAATTTTGCTACTAATTATAGTTTTTGACATAGTGGTAAGTATTTGATTTTAATAATTAGTATCAAAGTAAGTCGGCATGTTGTCCAACTCAGCTTCTAGCTAAAGACCCTAATTATAGGTACTTGATCCTAACAATATTAGTGTATAAAATTTATATATTTAAAAGGGAATAACTTCCTATATTACTCATCACGAACTAAAATTGTACCATTTTGGTGACGAGAGAGAAACTCACAGTTATTTCGAATGGTAAAAAATTACACTTTAGTTCACGAGTTATATAGGAAGTGTAGTTTTATCTTATTAATATGGAATTCTAATAATACCACTAATTAGCTAGTACTCACCAAGGAGGTTTATTTACTTGTTCTTCTAACAAGTGCTGTCATTTTGGATTGATCATAATCTAAACAACACTATATAGAAATGGTAAAATTATACTTTTGTTATAAATTGCAACCTAATCTCATGTGAATCTTGTGAAATTGTACGCTCAAAACAGAAGAAGAAAGAAGGAGAGAAGAAGAACATATTGAACTCATGAACTCCGATCCATAACACTTTATTAGATAACCGTTGATATATATATATATATATATATATATATATATATATATATATATACACACACACATATATATAATACAATCATGGAAAAACGGTATCCGATCAGGGAGGAGAAAACTAAGATAATGGCCACAAATAGATATATTTATAACAACTTTTAGCATTATTTTCTTCATTATTACTTGTAACTCAAAAGAGAGATGGTCATTTTATCTATTCATCCCCTATTTTCATAATTTAAGGTGTGTTTGGTTGACAGGTTTTAGTTATCAAGATTGGGTATCAAAGTCATTGTTATTGTTTGGTTGACAGGTTTTGAGAAAATTATTATGGGTTTTGATTACCCATTAATTGAAAAATTCATTCCTAATAAAATAAGGGTTTCATTCTATTATTCATCTTCATAAAAAATCAAACAGCAATATTGATAATCATTCTCATTCCACCTACTACCAAACATGCAAAATACTTTCACCAAAATCCATTACCATTATCAAATATTTGATACATATTCCGATTACGATTTCCATGTGCCAACCAAACACACCCTTAGTACTCTCTTAATTAATACAAGCTAGGACAATACTTGTACTCCTCATCATCACACTTGTGAATCGAAGTTCTAATATAATCCACATTTGAAACCTAAGAATTATTTTATTATAGTCTTATTATAAGCTGGTCTTGTACTCTTGTAGATATTTCATTACAATCAAATCATAATAAACTATAGGAAAAATTGAAATTTATGTCCCTTCATAATATGTCGAGTTAATGAACGATTTGGTCCCTCAATTATTAGCGAACTGTCAATGTAGTCTCCCAATTGCTTATTCATCGATTTGGTCCCCGAAAACAATTATTTTTAGTCGATTTAGTCCCTCAGGCCGTCGTCCGTCGACTGCCAGAGGGACTAAATCGACTAAAAATAATTGTTTTCAGGAACCAAATCGATGAATAAGCAATTGAGGGACTACATTGACAGTTCGCTAATAATTGAGGGACTAAATCGTTGATTAACTCTAATATGTCAATTATATATCAATGTCACATTTGAATTATTAGTGGTGTAAATGTTGCCCTTCAATTTTCAAAACGGTACATATAGTGTTCTCCCGTAGTGTAAATGTTGCCTCTCAATTTTTAAAACGGTACATATATCGGGGCGATATATGTACCGTTTTGAAAATTGATGGACAATATTTACGCCATTAATTGACATATTATGGAGAGGCATAAATTTACAATTTTCACTAAACTATAATTAAGTTGGAAATCTAAAAAATTAAATTACGGAATTGATTGAGTTTGGATGAAACTGGAGAGGACTTTGGTTTGAAAAAAAAAAAAAAAACAAAAAACAAAAAACAAAAACAAAAAACAAACAAGAGGATAAAGGATAAAGAAAGCAGATGTTTATTTGCCACTCTTATTTAAGGATAAAGCTAAGGATTCATAGTCCAACATGGAGTTGATGAAGTCCATGTTTTACATTTATTGTTGGGGCTGGTAGGGTTACAACATCCACTTGATTTGCCGACTAGATTAGCCGGTCACCGGAGTCCTTATGACAACGTTGCTACAGTCGACGAAAAGACGAACTCGGTCAAGCCTATAATCCCTGGTTACGGGGCAGTTATGGTAAACCACCACAACATTCAAGTCGCTGTTTTCTTTCTCAATCGTAGATTTTGCTAAAAATGCATCCACTCCGACCAGTTCCGGCCAGCTACTCTTACCTTCAATGAGGGAAAAAGAAACAAGCCGACATAGATCGAGTTAGTATATATGTAAGAAGTTGCAGTGATCGATCATTAATCAGTAAACACAGTATATATGAAGCATATATTAATTGGTGAGAATGAAAATGCATAATTTTAATATATACCGTCGGTGATGCGCTGCATCTTCTTGATGTTTGGAGCCTGGATTTGTAGTTAACTTTGCCTCTCTTTGTGGTTGGTTTCAATTGTGAGGAATGGATAGCTATTTATAGAAGGGCCGGGGGCTAAGTAAGCTAAGCCATATAATTAATTAAACAAGTTATCATGTTTGTGACTAGGAGCGTAGGACAGCTGGTCTTGAGATTTAAGGTTGACCGGTGGACTCGACCAAGAGAGATATTGATAAGAATTAAATTCATAATTTTCTGGTATAAAAATTATGTTCTACCCACTCGATTACCCTTTTCAGAGCATTTTCGAGACAGTATAATTTTTTTTTTTATTAATATGATGAGTAGCTATGGTTGATTCAAAAATAAAAAATAAATAAAAGGTAAAAAAAGTGACTATTGTTTTTTCCATTTTCTTCCTTCAATAAAATATAAACAAATAACACGAATTTTTTTTAAGTACAGTTATCATTTTCTTTGTTGATATATAGTTGGTGTATTATTTCTTTGCCACAATAAATGATATATGACGTGTCATGAAATGCAAACACAAATAGCATAGGTAACTAATCTGTTGGTCCCGATAGATTGAGTGGTGAGTCTAGAGGGGGGGGGGGTGAATAGACTCTCGTTTTTCTTTAGATTCTTTAAAAGAAAAAACCTGACAACACTTTTGAGTGAGATAAGCACAGCGGAAAGGTTATAAGGAGAGGGTTGCACGAGTTTTACAAAAAGATAAGATGAGTGATGAAAGAGATGATATGCAAGCAGTAAAATAAAGCAGTAAGTAAAGAGAAGAGCGAGACGAGATTTTATAGTGGTTCGGCCAAACTTTGCCTACTTCCACTCTTCTTCCACAACTGCTGGAAGGATTGCACTATCACTCTTTAGTACAATTACACAAAGACTTCCTTGATCACTAAGCCGGACAGCCTTTGAAGGTTTTTCAACTCCGAGAGTTTACTCCGCCTCTATCAACTTCTTCTTCTAAGTTGAGGTTGGTGAGAAAGTATTTCTTGATTCCTCCAACTGTGAAGTCTTGTTGGTGTGGGATGATTGCTTCAAGAGTGCAAGACTTCTTACAAGATGTAGGGCAGCGATGGATGATCTACTTCAAATGCCTTAACACCTTAAATAACTGGTTCGCAAAAAGCTTTGAGATTGTTCACTTTTTAAGAACTTTTTGCAAAAGAGTGAGTAGAGTGATAATGAACCAGCACCTTCTTAGTTGATGAAGGTTGGTTTATATAGGTGATGAAAATTCATCCGTTGGAGGGAGATGAATTTTTCAAACCTTTTATCTGTTGGACAAGGACCATGGAGCCTCATGCATTTAATGCTCCATTAATGGGTTTGTACTTTGTAGCCGTTGAAGGTATGGAGGATCTGATGACTTTTGTCTTTTAGCTCCAGAGATAGTACAACTTCATTAAATGCTCTTTGGATAGCGTGTCCCATGAGTTGAGGTCCTTATTGTCCTAGGATGTTGTCAAATCAGACAGGTAGAGCATTCTTCTTGTTGATGAGAAGAAGAATACTTGTTGAGATAGTCTTGAAAAGAACTTTCTTTTTAATGACAACTCCTTCTTTCGTTGCTGTGGAGTCTTCTTTCGCCTTGATCAGCCTATCTTCTATTCATAACTCTTTTCGTGTGTTTGTTCTAGCTTAACACGAATTACATATGAGTTATGGCAACTTTCGTCTAGAACGAAAGTAGCGATACAATAAAAAACGTAAGAATTAGGGGTCTACTTTCTACATTACATTGGTATCATCAAAATCCTAATACAAGGTTCCTAACATAATCAATTGTAACGAATCATATTGGATAATTTCAATTCAAAATCCTAATGAAAAAAATCACATGATGCATTAGGATTAATTTCAATTCAAAATTTATTATTATTATTATTATTATTATTATTATTATTATTATTATTATTATTATTAGTAATTCACCCGCGCGATGCACGAGAAAAAATTATGTTATTATAAATATAAATAAAAAATAAAAAAACTAAAATATTTTAAATTATTTAATATAATAATATTTTTGAGTTTCCATTGGTCAAGTATTTATTATTTTTATAGAATACAAAATTACAATTAAAATTAATATTAATATTAAAATTATAATTTTATATGGTTAATATAATCTCTAATTATGTGCATATTCAAATAAACTTATAGAGAGAATTTACATAATTACATAGATTTATTCTTAATTGTATTTCATCTATATTATAATTTTCACAATACGAATAATAATTAAGATAATTACATTTGGAAAGTAAATTTCAAATTTTGTATGTGTAAATTTAAACTCTAATTGAACACATTTTTTATATGATTATATAATATATAGCTATTTTATTTTTCAAAAGTATATTTTTTATATGATTATATAATATATAGCTATTTTATTTTTTAAATGTTGTGCTTTTTTTTTTTAATAATAAAGGATGTTGTGGCATTAATTGTAACATTAATTATTTTCCAAACCATATAGCTTTATTATATAAAGGATTATTATTATTGTCATTATCACAAGAACTTTCATTTGTCTTATATTTATTCCATTATTTATGTCGAAGGATATGAAGAGTTGTATAGATGTATATATATTCATATTGAAGGCTTAATGAAGGGATGATGTTAAATTAATGAGTTCTATATCTTGTGTTCTACTTTTCTCTCTACTCTTCCATTCCATTTTGCAATCTTGTTCATACGTACAATCCACACATTACGTACAATAATCCAGGTAGACTGGACTAACGGAAGGCCAAATTACACCATTTAATAACTAATCAATTGTAATGAATCATATTAGATAAGTTGTTTGGCAATTGTTATACCCTCGATCGACCAGATGCATTATGAACCACAGTCTAAAAAATTAGGTGTCTGTCGTTAACACATTATGTTGTGTTTTCAGTTAATAAATTATTTGTCTATAAAATAAATTGAAGACGCATAATATGTTAACTATAGGCACATAATATATTAACTACAAGCGCATAACACTGCTTGAAATTATGGAATTTGCGACCACCTGAAAGTAATCTTATATCAAGTCGAAGCAAAAAGTGGTCGGAAATAGCAATTTTCCGGATACTAAAAGTGGTCGGAACAAGGCTTTCGACTTGATTTAAGATCATTTTCATGTGGTTGGAAATTCCATAATTTTCAGCAGTGTAATATGTTAACTGCAGACACATGTTAACTACATATTATGTGCTTTCAATTTATTTACAGGCACATAATATATGAATTGTAAGTACATAATATGTTAATGCGGACATATAGACACTATTTGGTAGAACTTAGGCTCTGTTTGGTAGAGCGTATAACTTATTTTAAGCTACAAATAAGCTATAAGCTCTGTTTGATGAAACACGTGGAACTTAAAATAATAGCTTATTTTGAAACGCTACCCGAAGTAATGTTTCAAAATAAGTTCATGGCTTTTTAACTTTTTTTTTTCTATTTTTCTTTATTAATTTACAAAAATGACATCATCTACTGTTCATTAATCAAAATCATAATATCTTAGTTTATCCTTTTGTCTTTTTACGCTTATAAGCTAATTAAACAATTAGTTTAACTGCCAAGGACCTTGTGGTCTAATGGCACCAAGTTGTTCCCTTATATGGGAGGTTTGGGTTCAAACCTTAGTGAATGTAATATTGACTCTTACAATACTACATTGTAATAAAGTCATATTAAAAAAAAATTAGTTTTACCAAACACTTTAATTTAATTAGTTAGCTTATTAGCTACTAGTATTTTAGCTAGGCGATACTACATTGTAATAGAGTCAGTAGTATTTTAAAAAAAAATAATTTTACCAAATACTTTAATTTAATTAGTTAGCTTATTAGCTACTAGTTTTTTAGCTAGACGTGTTAAACAGAGCATTATGTTTTAAAAATTATTTTTTAAAAAATATTTATGATGACCTGTTAGAAACCTACAAATTGGAGGAATTACATGAAATTGGTTAGTTTAGGAATTTAATTGTAGGTTTTTTTTTAGGTTCAGTGACCTAATTGCATTATCATGTGCAGTTGGATGGCCTATTTGACCTTTATTCCTAAGAATTATATTCTATTATTTGAGTCAGGAATAAATTTTACAATATTTTAGAATTATAGATTTAAATTTTCGTAAGGAAAAAGTATGTCGCCAAGCACCTTGTGCACAGATGGCATGTAGTGACTTTCTCATATGGGAGGTCATGAGATTGAGCCTTAGTAGAAGCAGTACAGTGTTGACTCTTTGTGCTTCAACATGTTGAGAAAGTATAGTTGCAGCCTCTTTTATTAGAAAAGAAGCCTAGAGGCATCAAAACGGGCTAATCCGTCTCATCTTGCAAAATGGGCGGGGCAAGTATTGAGTTTTATCTCCTAGTGTGTGTATATTATATTAATTATATACGTAAGTATATGTTTATTTATTTAATTATACTATGAAAAGTGCATTAGTAATTAGTACATTATACAAATGATTTGTTTTTGACTTATGAATTAATAAAATATTTGTAGTTTAATAGCACATTTGTGACTTTCTTAAACGGAATGTTACAGGTTTGAACTTTGAATCTTAGTGTGGTCATTGATTTTTGTGCGTCAATAGGTTAAGAAAGTATGTACGGACATATGCTACATTGTAATGGAGTCATTAGTATCAAAAAGGAAAAACAAAAACAAAAAATCTTAGCAAAATCAAACAATTTTCATAAGCGAATATTTAGTACACATTTTTTAGATTGTAAATTTCTTTCAACCAAGAAGATAAGAATTTGGAGCCATACACTCATACTGCACAAATCTCTGTCACACGTTGGCTTAGGACATCCTCAATAGTGGTAGGATTTTAAGAAAATTTTGCACGTGTGATTAGGAAAGATAAATGGGTAAAAAAAAAAGGAAAAATAGAAAACACAATAAAAAACTGAAAAAACTCTCAACCGCCCCCCCCCCCCCCCCCCCCCCCCCCCAAATCCCCTAAAATCCCCCAAAATTCTGACAAAATCCCTTTAACAACCCCAACCCTCTCTCTCATCTCTCCTCTCTCTTCCAACACATCAACTTTTTCTTAAAATATGTGCAAAATCCCACACAAATTTTGATATGTGCAATTAAAAGGGATATGTCCAATTAAAGAATTTGAATTATTGTAATAATGTAAGATCTAAGCAAAATCAAACAATTTTCATTCTTCCAAAAGGCTGAACCCCAACCCTAAGGGCCCCCCACACCCCGACCCGACAAAGCATTTGGGAGGATGTAAATCATAAGTTAATATTTAGTGGACATTTTTTAGAATGTAAATTTCTTTCATCATTCAAAAAGAATTTCAACCAAGAAGATACAATTTTCATAAGTTAGTATTAGTGTACATTTTTAGAATGTAAATTTCTTACATCATTCAAAAAGAATTTCAACCAACAAGATAAGAATTCAATGTGGATTGTGGAGTCATATATACTGCATCAATCTCTGTCACACGTGTCACTAACAAGTGGCCTACAAAAATTTTGATAGGCTAAAGTGTCATCCCGCATCATGAACTATTCCTGATTATTCATGCCGCACCATGATTTTTAATAAGTGATATTTAGATCCATAAATCATTATTTTTTTTTCGCCTAGAACTTTTTATAGGTTTCCTACAGGTTACCGGTAATCTTGATGACATGACACGGTAATAAGCTGAGGTGGCCTTATTTCTCAGTCCATGTAAGCATTTTTAATTAAATTAAAAGAAAAAAAAAAAAAAAAAAAAAAAAAAAAAAAAAAAAAAAAAAACTACTCCAATTATAAAGAAAGATTGCCCGTCGCCGCTACTCATGCCGGAGTGGAGAAGGTGGAGCTGCCGCCGGATCTGCCCTGCTCGCCTACGAAGAACAGGTGTCGCCGATTGTTGTTGCTCTATCGCCGACCAGGCCACAGCTCCACCTAGCCACCGCTGTCTACGACTGAGGACGCCCGCCGAGACCAGTTTGTTCTCTCCGACCGCCCCCGCGATGCTGTTATTGGATTTAGCGTATTCACCCATTTGACAGCCTCTCTAGCAACAATAGCTTCAGCTACCTTAACTTGGAGAGTGTCTTTCCAAGATAAGAGCAGCCACGAATTTGCCTTCAGAGTCCCTCAGAATAAAACCAATGCCTGTAACTTTAGCGTTGGGTCGAGGGCAGCGTTTGTATTGAGCTTAAACCAGCCACTAGCAGGTTTCACCCACTTATCTTGCACTGAAGAGCGGGCAGGGGGCGAAATATGTTTTTGAAGACTTTGCCATGCAGCCAGATAGCCCTTCGCTTCCTCCATTCCATACTCTGTTGTTTCTCTCCTTCCAAATGCACCACGCCACAGTGAGAAAATGGCAAGAAGAGGGAATATTAAGAGCATTAAGATTAATATTTAGCCACATTTGGAGTTTAGAAAATAGAAGGTGGTAAATAGTGATTATCAACAAAATTTCAGATCAACTTAACCGCAAAACTACATTGCGACACGAAAGGAGGTCTTCCATTCAAACAATCAAACATTGAGGTAATTGTAACATGCATAGAAAGTGGTGTACATGCTAAATCCAATAACATGCTTGCTTTAATTAAATCGGCCAGAATACCGCTCCGTCTCTTCGTCGTTAGCTGTCAATGGTGCGCCGGTGAGAGAACAGATTGGTCTCGGCGGGCGTCCTCAATCGTAGACGGCGGTGGCTAGGCGGAGCTGTGGCAACAGAGACATAGCAACAACAATCGGCGACACCTGTTCTTCGTAGGCGAGCAAGGCAGATCCAGCGGCAGCTCCACCTTCTCCTCTCCGGCGTGAGCAGCGGTGAAGGGCAATCTTCTTTATAATTGGAGTAGTGTTTTTTAAAAATAATTTAATTAAAAATGCTTACATGGACGGAGAAATATGACCAGTCAGCTTATTACCGTGTCATGTCATCAAGATTACCAGAAAACCTATAAAAAGTTCTAGGCGAAAAAAAAATAATGGTCTATGGATCTAAATATCACTTATTAAAGATCATGGTGCAGCATGAATAATCGGAAATGGTTCAGGGTGCGGGATGACACTTTAGCCATTTTGATATGTGCAATTAAAAGGGATATGTCCAATTAAAGAATTTGAATGATTGTAATGTTATATTGCTCATATCTCCTCTTAACACAGACGTTAAAAGTCAAATAAATTTATAAAATATTTATAAAAAAAAAACCATTTAACATCGTTTTTAATCATAAATTAACGTTGTAAATCACTAATTAAAAATAATAAAAACGAGGACGATAAATAACCGACATCGTATATGGTTAAAAAAAATGTTAAACGCCATTTGTTGAAAATTTTTCCCACCCCACTATCATGTCGAAACAAAATGTAAAACCCCTAGGGATGAGGTTTTTTGTTGAATTTTTAGCATAAAATGGGATTTAAGTGGCTATTATGTGGTACAAGTATATATGAAGTTCGCTTCTGATTTAGGTCGGGTCAAAGTGGATTTTCACTCTTCGTAGTGAGTCGAAGAAATTAATATATTGTACGTTCAAAACGGATAATGGGTGAATGAGAAATTAATTTTATAAATAGACTCATTTGAATTGGAAATGAAGGTGGAAAAGTATTGTAAAAAGCATTTGTCCCACATTGGTTTGGAAAGTACATTTGCACTACTATATATGCAAGAGTCTTTTAAAATGTAGTTGAATTGTATAGTATAGAGACACTTTGAATTGATTTTAAGAAAAGTGTGTGCTAAATTTAAATTTCTTCTCTTTCTTTTTGTTGGGTATATATATATATATATATATATATATATATATATATATATATATATATATATATATATATATATATATATATATATATATATATATATATATATATTGAAAGGTTCCAGTGCGGTTGAATGCTTCCCGTGCGGTTGTGCGGTTGATTAATGTGCGTGAGTTTTGTACTCACTGTGCATGAATCTTGTGCTTAATGTGCCTAAGATTTGTACTTAATGTGCGTGAGTGTGTAATGTTAATGTGCGTGAGTCTTGTACATAAGGTGTGTGAGTGTTGTGCCTAAGGTGCGTGAGTTTTGTGTTTAATGTGCGTGAGTGTGTACTTAATGTGAGTTGTTGTATGAGTTGTTGTTGAAACTTTAAAGTGCATGATCAAGTTTTGTGCTTAATGTGCGTGAGTTTTGTGCTTAAGGTGCGTGAGTCTTGTGCTTCAGGTGCGTGAGTCTTGTACTTAATGTGCGTGGGTGTGTACTTAATGCGAGTTGTTAAAAACTTAAGCCAGACTGAGATGCCTATTAATATCTCTATAAATGAAGAACACACTCAAGCACATTAAACACACAACTCACGCAATTTAGGCACCAAACTCATGCACATTAAGCACTACACACTCACACACATTAAGCACAAACATCACGCACCTTAAGCACAATACTCACGCACACTAAGTACAAACCTCACGCACATTAATCACCCGCACAACTGTACGGGAAGCTATCCCTCACCTGAACCCTTCCATATATATATATATATATATATATATATATATATATATATATATATATATATATATATATATATATGTATGTATGTACCATTTTTTCTAGATAATATCATTTTACAATGTATACTTATTATACGTGGTCGATATTGTTTTGATGAGTGATTAATAGGACACTGGACACCATTATCACTTGTCATTCTCCTACTGACAAGTGCCCGGTGAATATTTTCGCACGAGTTTTTTTTGTTTTTTGTTTTTTTCCCTATATGCCAAATTGTCAATACTGATATTGAATTTCGGAATAAATGTACAGGAGAATTTTTTAATTTAAATACATTTATCTTTAAGGTCTTTTTTACCAGGACTATATGGTCTAATGGTATTCGGGTTGGACTTCCATTTGGAAGATTATGAGTTCAAGCCTCAGTGGAGGCGTTATTGGTTCTTTGTGTTTCAGTAGGTTGAGAAAGTATATGAACAGATACTACAATGTAATAGAGCCAGTAACTTTCGAAAAAAAAAAAAAAATCTTTAAGGTCTTTTTGCTTTAAAAAAAAAAAAAATTTAATGTCTTTTTATTAGAAATGAAAAAAAACCAGGTACAGTTTGTAATTTTTTGATAATCTTTTCTCTTTCTTTTTTTTTTTTTTACCAAAAATTGTCTTCGTCCTTTCTAATTATTTTTTTAAAAATAAACTAAAATAAAGACATTATAAAAATTTCTAATGTACCATTCATGAAGTATACGGTATTATTACTTGTAAAATTACTTACATTATTACATCAAGTATACGGTATTATTACTTGTAAAATTTTCTACTCCGTATTAAATTATATATCCCACTCTACTTTATTATTAGACAGACTTAAAAGTTTAGATTTGTATAGACTAGGAGTGCTAGAACTGTTATTATGTAGTTGAAATCAAGATGGGAATGTTGTTCTCATTTGAATGCACTTATAGATAAAAAGTGAGATTAGTCATACTTTAGGTATAATAGAATAAAATAAAATAAAAAGTTTAACATGATAAAAAAAAAAAATCAAATCTATAAGCGTGAAACCAATAAATTTGACAACAGATAGAGCTGGCTCAAAACTGACTTATTAACATCCCTAACTCCAAAAAAGATCGTTATGAACAATACATAAGGCTATATTTATCTGCAATACTCTCTCACTTTAAAAAATAAGTCCTACTTTTACATCACTAACAATTCATTTACTATTTTACTTACATCCCTACAATATTCTCACTTTCAAAAGAAGTCTCACCTTCACATCACATCACATCAAAATAAAATAAATAAATAAATTTCAAAACTAAAACAAATAAAAATTTAAAAAAAAAAATTAAACAAAAGTACAAGAGTTGCAAGCTTGCAACCCATGCAATCATTAAAAAAAAAATTAATTGAAATATTTTTTTCTTTCCACATCAACTCCATATCATCTTACAATTGCCCTCTTTCATGGATATATCCCGCCTAAGGCCTAATCTAATATAGTATAATAAAAATATGGGGCAAACCGTACCCCAACGAATAAGTTGGTGAGCATGTTGGCAGTAATTACAAAACTACGAGTTTAACTCCATGTGAATCAATTTTTGATTTGAGCTTGTCACCAATAGGGCCGGCTCTGAGGGTGGGCGAGATGAGCACCCCGCCCAGGACCCGGCCAACGTTGAGAAGGGCCCCAACTTGGTTTTTTATTGATTGATGAAGTAAAAAAAGAAAATGCTTGCATATGTAAAGATTTGAATCCATGACTTCAAAATTATTTATTAATTTTATATATATATTAGCGGACGTTGGCTTAATTTATAATTACACTTCATATAGGGGTCCAAAGTGTGAATGGACACTACTCCAAAACTATTCTAAAATATTTTTTTAAATAAAAAAATTATATGTATAAAAAATTCAAAATTATCATTATTTAATTATTTTCAATTAACTCATACAATCTTTTAACTTCATATATTAAAAACTCTTATTTTTATTTTGTTCATGACCGATCCATCCTGATCACCAACTTGGGTTAGTTTACTCTCGAATAGTGGAGGGTCAATTTATTTAGTTAAACCAGCCAATTAATGAGGTCGGGTTCATACAAGATAATTATGAGTTAAGGGGTTGTTTGGTTCACGGAATGTCAGATTACCTTAGGAAATGTTAGATTACTGGGAATGTTAGATTCCTGTGTTTGGTTAAAATTGGAGTATGTAATATAATCATGTTTGGTTTAGGGTTATCTTTTATACACACTATAATATCCTTAACATATTTTCATATATTTTAATAAATTTAAAAATTAAAATAAATAAATAAGATAATGGTATCATATATAATTACATGATTTTAAAATATTAACTAAAATCTTGAACTTGATAAACAAAATTATTTTATATGCTAACATAACATACTAAAAATATATATATATATATAATTACAAAAATAATTTTATATATATATATATATATATATATATATATATATATATATATATATATATATATATATATATAATAAACTAACATAACCCAGGTTATCTTACATTACCTAAGATTTTGAAGGGAATCACATTCCCTTCAAAATCCTATGTGGAGGGAATGTGACATTCCTTGGAATGTTAGATTTCCTAAGATAATATGAACCAAACACCGAAATGTGAGCTTTGGAATATCACATTCCCTTAGTTATATTATATAACCTGAACCAAACGCCCCCTAAAAGAAACAAGCTAAGGGCGATTTGTTCAGCCACTCTTATTTATGGAATCGATACATACAGTACAAGATGGTGTGCATAAAGCACTCCACTTTTATTTCTGGGGCAGTTTCTTGATACAACTAACAGTACAATCCAAAATCACCCAACTTGCCGGTGGACCGGCCGGTAGTTAACCGATCGTAGGAGGTGCGATAACCAGATTGTTGCAGTCCACCCCAATACGAACCCGGTCGCACCTAAAATCAGCCGTGACCGGGCACTTTTTGAAAACCACCACCGCTGTCACCAAGCTGTTTTCACTCTCAACCGTCGCTTTGGCAACAAACCCGTCCACTCCAACCAGTTCCGGCCAGCTGCTTTTACCTGTACGCACGCACGCATCATATCAGACAACTATATATATATATATATCGACCTTTTGACTGCTTATTAACAACCATGGTTGCAGTAAGCGCTAAGCACTAATCGGGCGGTAAAGTAACGCCTAATGCTCAGTCGGTCTAAGCGGCGTCTAAGCGGCACCTAGGCGGCTAACTAAAAAAAGCAATGCACGTGCCTGTGTATATATATATATATATATATATGTGAAAAAAATTAACAAGGCTGAGCCGATCGAGTTAACTCGGCTAACTTGATTGAAATGGATGAATTAACTCGGCTGAATTCAGTCGAGTTAGGCGCTAGGCGGCTGCCTAGTCGGTCAAGTTAAGCGCTAGGCGTATGCCTAGAGAGAAAATCGCCATGGTCTAGGAGCGCCTAGGGCCTAGACGGGTGTCTAGACCGATTTTTTCCAACTATGACTAAAACTAAGAATAATTTTTTGAGACCTATGGGTGGGTGGATGGCTCTTACCATTGCAGATGAACGACATCCTTAATTTGGTGTTTGGAGATGGCTAGGGATCAGATAAGAGTGTTTGTTTCCTTCTTGTGTGACTTTGCCAATCTTTAGCTTATGGTGGATTCAATGGCAATTGATGTGTATTTATAGCAGGGCCGTATTTTAAGTTTTTGTGGCCCTGTTCTGGTAAATAAATGTGACCCCTACTAAAATCACAATTTTAAAATCAATACATGCAAGTTTCGAACTCTTGACCTCCAAGTTAAAATATAATAAATACATATTTTTACCATCTCTTCTTAAAACATTTTAAGTTTAATTGAAAATTTTTAATTTTTATTTCCAAACTACCTAGGTAAAAATTAAATATTGTACCTCTAAAATTTGGGGGCCCTCTAAAATTGGAGGCCCTGTGCGGTAGCTCAGCTTGCACAGCCTAAAATCCGGCCCTGATTTATAGAGGGGTATGTATGTAGACTACTTGTGTAACTGGCAAATTATTGCATGGAACAAATCCATCTTGTATTACAGATCATGTTTCAAAATGACATCACTGCTGAAAATTATAAAATTTCCGACCACTTGAAAATGATCTTAAATTAAGTCAAAAGTCTTGTTCTGACCACTTTTAGTGTCCGGAAAAACCTTTATAGTTATTTCTGACCACTTTTTGCTTTCGATTTGATTTAAGATCACTTTCAGGTAGTTGGAAATTCCATAATTTCCAGTAGTGCATTTAAATTATATATCTGCAATTAGCATTTTATATGTCTACGGTTAATAGATTATGTGTTGTAAATAAATTGATGCGCACATATTATGTCGCCATTAACATATTGCGCATGTGCTCTAATTTATTGATAGACACATAATCTATTAAATATAGACATATAAAATGCTAACATCAATACATAATCTGATCGTCATTTTGAATCAGGGTCCACAATGCAATGTTAACCTGCCAACCTGGTTTATGGTATAACAATGGTGTGTAACTGGCATGAATAATTTTTAACTTCTTTTATATTTTTATATTCATGTACTACTTTTTTTTTCTTTTTACTCGAAACTCGAAACGTGAAAATTTTATTATTTAAACATTAATTACCAATGGCAAATTATGCTGTGCATCTGTATGCACCATGCATGGTGCATACGGATGCAAAAACGAAGTCGTTTTAATAAATGCGCGTCTCCTCTTAAAAAAAAAAAAAATCAGGTTCGATTCTCAGCAACAACATATGAACTAAAATTTCATAATCGATGAACTATAATTCCATAATCAATGAACTATAATTTCATAATCTAATCTATGAACTAAAAATTCCAGAATGAATGAACTAAAATTCCATAATCTATAAACTAAAATTTCAGAATCGATGAACTACAATTCCATAATCGATGAACTATAATTCCATAATCAAAGAACTATAATTCCATAATCTATGAACTAAAATTCCAAAATGAATTAACAATATAATGTTATTGCTGGGAATCGAACCTGAATTTTTTTTAAAAGGGAGACGCGCGTTTTTTAATAAAACGACGTCGTTTTGGCATCCGTATACACCATGCATGGTGCATACGGATGCAGAGCATAACTATCCATTACCAATTCACAATTCCATTTGGGTCAAGAAAATACAATAAAGCCCAAACTTTACACAAAGAATAAACATATCCCATAGCGCAATATAAATCAATCACAAAATTTAATTAAGCCCAATGCAATAATAAGCCCAACAAGTTAATGTTATATGTAGTCCTTTAAGTATAGTAATTTTGACATGTTTAGTCGTAAACTATCAAATTAATTTTATGTAGTCTTTTGACTTTCAAATTGTTATCATTTATGGTCCAAATTAACTACCTATAGTTTTTCAAGTTAGTGATTTTGGCACGTTTAATCTTAAACTATCAAATTAATCTCATGTGGTCTTTCGACTTTCAAATTATTATCATATGTGGTCCATTAACTACACATAATCCTTCAACTTTCAAAATTTAACTAGTCGTGATCCTCCTTAAAGGACAATGACTGGTTAAAATTTAATAATTGAATGACCATGGATGGTTAAAATAATTTTCGTCACTACGTTATACTAAAATTATAAATTTCGTCCATAATTTTTATTAGTAAAGGGACAAAAAGTGCAACGTCAATGATAACTTAGGGGCGAAAAGTGAGTATGATCAACACTTAGGAACGAATTCTACAATTATTCCATAACTTAGAGACAAAGTGTAATTTTTCATAGAAAAAATAATAATGTATTGCCAATAATTCTAGACTTTATAGCATGAGCAGAGGGAGGTCTTATACAGGTAAGGGTTTTAAGTTTTACCAATAACATTTTCTATATATGATTGCGTGGTAAATAATTTTTTTTTTTTTAAAGATATACAACAAATCAAATTTAGTTAAGCTTGGTTTGTAGGAATGGCAATATGCCCCGTCCTTGTCGGGGATCTCCGGTCCCGTAGGAGATGGGGACGGGAACTGTGAAAAACTTCGGGGATCGGGAACGGAGATGGGAAATTTTTGAAATTCCTCGGCGGGGGCGGGGACGAGTACGGGGATACCCCTCCCCTCCCCGCCCTGTCCCGTCCCTGAATAATTATTATAACTAAAATAAATAATATATATATATATATATATATATATATATATATATATATATATATATATATATATATATATTAATTTTTTAAAATTAAGACTTAAATTTTTAATTTTTAAAATTAAAAATTATACTATTTTTAGATTTTGACTAAGAGTTGATTGGTCCCCGTCCCCGCCAAATTCTCCGCGGGAGAGGGGATGGGGACTATTTTTAATTTCCCGCCGGGAATGGGGACGGGGTCGGGGTTTCGGGGACGGGGAGTATACCCCCCACTCCCGCCCCGTTGTCATCCCTACTAACAGAGATTCTAGCTACCTCTCTCCCAACACTAGGTCTACACAACTAAAACATAAGGGTAACTCGAGGTGCCTGAGGTAAATAGATCGGGATAATGCTCTCGCATGGCGGACTCCAACTCCCAGATTGCTTCTTCCACTCCGTGATGAGACCACCATACTTTTACCATCTTCACCGACTTCTTGCGGGTTTCTCTCGTTTTAGAGTCCAAGATCCGGAGCGGCCTATCTTCATAAGACATGGTCCTGTCAAGGGGCACCACTTTCGTTTTAATGAATGCACATATATACAAGATCAATGAATGAATCAACGGTACCAGTCCCTTAGGTGTTTTGCTCAGTGTTCATTTAGTTCAACCATTATTGTTGAATAAATTATTATGGATAAAGAAATTCCTAATTTAAAGAATTTAGATGTAGTAAAAATTTAAAATTTTTAATTATAATGCAATCCAAAGATATTGGACGATTGGTAATATGATGTAACCCAAAGATCAAAATGCTAAAGAAAGTGTTTTGGTTATTAAATGGTTGAAGCAACAATTTGTTCCAAATCACTGAAAATACAAACATTGCGATTTACAATATTTTTACTTAGCGTTTTTTAGAATGATTTCCCCAAAACACATCTATATTTTTTAGAAAAATTATTATTAAAACAATTATTATTATTATTATTATTATTATTATTATTATTATTATTATTATTATTATACCCTTAGGTCATTTTAAATGTTAATTTAAACAGCTAATTTTTTCAAATATCATTTTACCAACCGTTGATATAATTCGCTAGTCAAATCCGCTAACACTAACCGCTAACTGCTGATTGTCAAACAACGATATTGTGAGGTAGTTTCTCACTTCAATTTGTTGTGTGATTTGAATATTCTCTTTGTCAACAAATCCCTCAAGTAGTTAATATGATTGACTTTATTAATTTAAATTTTTTTTAAATTTTTCATGGTATTAATAAAATACTTGGTAAATAAATATATAGCATTATTTTGTATTATAACTTTAATATTTAATTAAAAAATAGTGCACAAAAAAAGATAATAGACAATGTAGTGAATCTAATCAATTGATGAATTTGAATGTAAAGAATTTTAACATTGGAGAAAAATAAAGACAATATAACTAATGAAATTATTTCTCTTAATTAATTTATTGATAATGAATAATTTTTTTTAATAAATACATTGTAGAGACAATGTAGTGAATATAATCAATTGATGAATTTGAATTTTGAATGTAAAGAATTTTTATATTGGAGAAATATAAAGACAATATAACTAATGAAATTATTTCTCTTATTTAATTTATTGATAATGAATAATATTTTTTTTGAATAAAGGCATTGTAGACACATAATTCTAAATTAAAGAAATGCATATGTATTTTTTTTGCAGCTACTAAATTATTATTTTAATTTAATAAGAGTAAAACAGAGTACTAATTATGCCAACTTTGATTGGGATGAGGTTCGAACCTAAGACCTTTTTTATTGAAATCAATGAGTAAGTTAACGGTGAACTAACAAAAATTAATGGAAAAGATAATATTTAACAGAAAAGTTAGCGGATAATCATATTTATTAAGGATAAATTAGGAAATCTCAAACGAAAATTAAAATCTAATCAATCTGAGCCATTCATTTGATTAAAAAATTTGACCGCCATTTTTTCTACCCATTATAGGCCTAACTCTCTTGGGCTCTTATTAGTATGTACTAGTTTTTTTACGCGCATTGCGCGATTAGGATAATGCCCAATGTTTTTTTTTAAATAAGTACTTTAAAGTATATAAATGCAAGATTATATTAGAATTGCTCATGCATAGATAATTGAATGTTGAATTTGCGTATTTAGATAGGTAATTCTAAGTTTACAAATGCAAGATAATATAGTCAAAATTTATTATAATTTTCAATAAAATAATTGTATAGGTATGGTTGAAACTAAATACGTGACATAAGGGAGAGCAAATAAAAATTAGGGCATAAAATATTAAATATATACTAATATTGAAGAGCTAATTTTTGATTGTCAAACAAGGACATTGCGAGGTAGTTTCCCACTTCAATTTGTTGTGTGATTAGAATACTATTTTTGTCAATAAATCTCCCAAGTAGTTAATATGATTGGCTTAATTATTATTTTTATTATTTTTTCGAAACAATTATTATTATTATTATTATTATTATTATTATTATTATTATTATTATTATTATTATTATTATTATTATTAAATATATGTATACCCTTAGGTCATTTTACATGTTAATCTAAACAATTAATTTTTCCAAATATCTGTTTACCAAACGTTGATATAATTCGCTAGTCAAATCCGCTAATATAATCCGCTAACGCTAACCGTTAACTGCTGATTGTCAAAAAAGGACATTGCGAGATAGTTCTCACTTTAATTTGTTGTGTGATTTGAATACTCTCTTTGTCAACAAATCCTTCAAGTAGTTAATATGGTTGACTTTATTAATTATATATATTTTTTTAATTTTTTCATGGTATTAATAAAATACTTGTTAAATAAATATATAGCATTATTTTGTATTATAATTTTGATATTTAATTAAAAAATAGTGCACAATAAAGATAATAGACAATGTAGTGAATATAATCAATTGATGAATTTGAATGTAAAGAATTTTTACATTGGAGAAATATAAAGACAATATAACTAATAAAATTATTTCTCTTAATTAATTTATTGATAATGAATATTTTTTTTAATAAAGACATTGTAGAGATAATGCAGCGAATATAATCAATTGATGAATTTTAATGTAAAGAATTTGTATGGTAGAGAAAAATAAAGACAATATAACTAATGAAATTATTTCTCTTATTTAATTTATTGATAATGAATAATTTTCTACATTATTCTAAATTAAAGAAATGCATATGTATTATTTTTTGTTGTAGCTACTAAATTATTATTTATGCCAACTTTGATTGGGATGAGGTTCGAACCTAAGACCTTTCTTATTTGAATCAATGAGTAAGTTACCGGTGAACTAACAAAAATTAACGGAAAAGATAATATTTAACGGAAAAGTTAACGGATAATCATATTCATTAAGGATAAATTAGGAAATCTTAAGGAAAAATTAAAATCTGATCAATCTGAGCTATTCATTTGATTAAAAAATTTAACCGTCATTTTTTCTACCCATTATAGGCCTAACTCTTTTGGGCTCTTATTAGTGTATATATATATATATATATATATATATATATATATATATATATATATATATATATATATACTAGTTTTTTTACGCGCATTGCGCGATTGGGATAATGCCCAATATTTATAATTAAATACATATTTAAAAGTATATCAATGCAAGATTATATATGAGAAGTTCATACATAAGTATTGAATGTAGAATTGTTTATTTAAATATGTAACTCATAGTATATGAATACAATGTAATATAGGATATTCATTATAATTGTTACTAAACTTTTTTTAAATAATTACCAAGTATTTTTGTTGTAAAGGGTTATAATATATTTAATGAATGCACATATATACAATATCAATGAATGAATCCTATATTATTATTATTATTATTATTATTATTATTATTATTATTATTATTATTATTATTATTATTATTATTATTATTATTATTATTATTATTATTATTATTATTAGGTCATGTTACATGCTAATTTAAACAATTAATTTTTTTTAAATATATTTTTACCAACGGTTGATATAATTCGCTGGTCAAATCCGCTAACGGCTGATTGTCAAACAAGGACATTGCGAGGTAGTTTTCGATCCACTTCAATTTGTTGTGTGATTTGCATACTCTTTTGTCAACAAATCCCTCAAGTAGTTAATATGATTGGCTTAATTATATTTTTTAATTTGTTCATGGTATTAATAGAATACTTGGTAAATAAATATATAGCATTATTATGTATTATAACTTTGATATTTAATAAAAAGAAAACAATGCACAAAAAAAAAGATAATAGACAATGTATTGAATATAATCAATAGATAAATTTGAATGTAAATAATATTTTTTACATTGGAGAAAAAATAAAAACAATATAACTAATAAAATTATTCCTTTTAATTAATTTATTGATAATGAATAATTTTTTTTGAATAAAGACATTGTAGGGACAATGTAGTGAATATAATCAATTGATGAATTTGAATGTACAAAATTTTTATATTGGAGAAAAAAAAAATATAACTAATGATATTATTTCTCTTATTTAATTTATTGATAATGAATTTTTTTTTTTTGAATAAAGGCATTGTAGACACATAATTCTAAATTAAAGAAATGCATATGTATTATTTTTTGTTGTACCTACTAAATTAGTATTTTAATAATTTAATAAGAGTAAAATAAAGTAATAATTATGCCAACTTTCATTGGGATGGGGTTCGAACCTAAGATCTTTCTTATTGAAATCAATGAGTAAGTTAACGGTGAACTAACAGAAATTAACGGAAAAGATAATATTTAACGGAAAAGTTAACGGAAAATCATAAAATTAAGGATAAATTAGGAAATCTCAATGAAAAATTAAAATATGATCAATCTGAGCCATTCATTTGATTAAAAAATTTGACCGTCATTTTTTCTACCCATTATAGGCCTAACTCTCTTGGGCTCTTTATATATATATATATATATATATATATATATATATATATATATATATATATATATATATATATATATATATATATATATATAGTAGATATTCCTTTTCACCATATCGCCTTTACTTTTTTTTCTTCCCCCTCTATATATGAATGGATTAATTGTAATTATTATATAAAAAAAAAAATCCAAAGACCCATGTGTAATTTGTAATTATACTAATATTCTTGCCAGAAGATACAGGCCGGGGAATTAAGCATGCATGTTTTTAAGGATTTTTTTATTTAAATCTTAATACTTCAGCCAGGCAGTTTTGTTTTAATGTGAGTTTGAAATTTAGTAAATTTAACCGATAATTAATGGAGAATTATAAAACTAATAATGAAGAATATAATTTTTAATGGGAAAAGAAATAATATAATATTGTTGATTGAAATATGAATTTTAATATTGTTGTATTGTATTACGAATAGAAATTTTAATGTAGAATTGTAGTACGAATAGGAAAGTAAGAAACAATATATTCTATTAGGAATTATATTACACTATTTTATAATATTAGAATAGGAATTTTAATGCAGAATTGTACGAATAAGAAAGTAGGAAACAATATATTCTATTAGGAATTGTATTACACTATTTTACAATATTATGCCAATCTTAATAGTATAGGACTGTTTTAGGCGGGAGGTTAAAATGGATGATTTTGTTTTTATATATGGTATAGATTGTATATTAAAGCAAGAATCTTAAAATGTATTATGCTTACTAGAAAATGTAGTGATATTTTTATAAATAATTATCATTTTATTTTATAAAATTGTCTTTTACCCTTTCCCTTTTTACTAGGTCTGTCAAAGTGGGCCGAAACTTGCATGCAGACCCTAGACTGCCCCGAGGTGGGACAGATTATTAGAGCCTAAAATTTTTAGCTAATGAAAATGCGAGCTTCTCCCTTCGTCTCATTTTATGTGTCTAGTTCGGCTAACGAGGTTTGACTAAAATTATTTTTATTTCAATTTTTCATAATATTAAGTTTAGTATTAGTATACAAAATTTATATATTTAGAAATTACACTAAAATTACTATTAAACATAAAAAAAAAAATTAAAAATAAGCAAAATATATTTAAAAAAAATAAACAAAAAAAGAAATAGTTAATTTGACCAATAAATAATAGGTAGAACAGATAAAATGTGACAGAAGAAGTATATATATATATATATATATATATATATATATATATATATATATATATATATATATATATATATATATAATATAGAATATAATATAATAATTTAAAAGTTTATGAAGTTGGCCCGTGGGTGATTTGCAAACCCGCATAAGGCGGGTTAAGGTTCAAGAATTCTAGCCGACAGACTTCGCAGGCCGAGCTGTGGGCGGGCTGCCCGCATTCACAGTTTTGCACCCCTAGTTTCTACTAGCATGTGCAGTAGTTTTTCATGTAAAATTTTATTAATTTTTATATATTTAAAAATTTTATTAAATGTAATATCAAACCAAAAAAAAAAAGAACATTGAAAAAATTATAAGTACGGAGCATTAAATGAAAATAAGCAAAGAAAACAAGATAATTTAACTAATAATTAATAAACATGACGTGTAAAATGAGATGAAAGCACAAGTTTGAGACTTTTTTTTTTTCGTCTCGTTATTAACTAATTGTATTGTACCTCTGGAAATTAATAATTTGATTTTCTTTTGTGCATATAATATTTGGCATCCTCTTGTGAGTGTCAAACTAATTTAGATTCACCATGGGTTGAGCTCGCAAAGTCTAATTTTTACTCCAAGGAATGTCTGTCCTGTAAATTATCAATCATTATGTTGTACAACCGTGTGCACCATGCAATCGTTCTGGATATATAGTTCATTAATTCTGAATTTATAGTTCATTAATTCTGAATATATAGTTTATTCATTCTGAATACACAGATGCAGCGAACTGCCATAAGCCAAAACAGAGTACCAGTAACCGGTGTGGATATATAGTTCATTAATTTTGGATATATAGTTCATTAATTCTGGATATATAGTTCATTAGTTCTGGATATATAGTTCAAATTATGCACAGTATAATTCTGTTAACAGCAATCGATTTTATTTTTTTAAGTCGAACGTCAAAACGATGCCGTTTTTGCAACCGTGTGCACCATGCATGATGCACACAGTTGCACGGCATAATTTGCCATAAATTATAGTTATTATTGATTATTATTGTTATGTATTTATTAGTTAATTTGTTGTACCCAACAAAAAAGACTTAATTACTTTTTTTGTACTTAATAACTTTTTTTGTTTGTCAATACAAAATTAATTGGTATTTTAGCCCCTTTTTAAGTGGTAGTGTCTCTAATCCCACTTGTCAAATAATAAGTCAAACAAGTGGAACAATCCATTAACTAAAGCCTAAAGAGTTGGTCATTTCCAATGGTAGCCACACGTTATATTCTTGCTTATCATGATTTTGTGCGTAGGATGAAGAAATCAATTGATATTTGTTACATGCCACTTTAGTTCTTTAGCCAATAATAAGTACGTAGTGAGTTCGCCAAAGACTTTGTGGTTAATGTGTATAATTATGGCTCTCCTAAATGAGAGGTCAAGTTTGAATTTCAGTGGGAACAACGACTCTTTGTGGTTTAATAGACAAACTTAGTGAAGACGGGATGGAATCAGTAGTACTCAAAAAAAAAAAAAATAGTGATGACGCATCTTAAGTGTTATAATGACGCACTTTAAGTGTTAAAATGTTGCACCTTAAGTGTTAAAATGATGTTCCTTAAGCTTTGAAAATACGCACCTTAATTTGTACAATCCGAAAGGTCAGTTCTCGTAACCTTCCGGGTACCTTCCGAAAGGTACCATTCGGAGTAGTTACCTCTCAAACTACTCACGTTTCGAACTATTCAAGCCACTCTTCAGAGTACCGTTTTGAGTATTAATTCTCATGTTACGGAATTAATTGTGAGGTGTAGAACTGACACACCATAAGTGTTAAAATTACGCACCTTAATTGTTAAAATTATGCACCGTAAGTGTTAAAATAACGCATCTTAAGTGTAGGATTTATGCACTTTAAGTGTAGAACTAACGCACCTTAAGTGTTAAAATGACGCACCTTAAGTGTTAAAAAATGACGCATCTTAAGCATTAAAAATACTCAGGTTAAGTTTTGAAATTACGCACTTTTCTACAATACGCAAAATTACCATAATATCACTGTATTTTTTTAAAAAAAAATTATCTTCATTCTAGACTGTTGAATTTGACAAGATCAATGACTATTAATCCACATATTTGACATGGGAGAAGTTTCACACCTGATTCCTTGACCATGTTTGGTTAATGGCGGATCCGCCATTTTTTTGACAGATCCACCATGTTTGGCAGTTTGACATGGTCAAACCGCCAAAACTAGTGTTTGGTTAGGCAGCGGTTTGGAGCAGTGGTTTGCTCCAAACCGCTGCTTTTGCAAACGCTGCAAAGAGCAACGTTTGCAATGAGCATTTTGGGGAAAATAAAATTTTCCCCAAAACGCCCCTATTTATAAATAAATAAATAAATATATATATATATATATATATATATATATATATATATATATATATATATATATTAACTAAATAACTGAGGAGCCGAATTCTGGCTCCTCAATGTTGCCCATCCACCGAGATGGGCAACAAGTATGCGTGGAGTTGTGGAGCCTTGGGGCTCCTTAAATAGGAGCCTCAAGGCTCCATTCCCACTTTTCCCACCGATGTGGGACGGTGGGAAAAGTGAGAAATCAAGCGGGGAACAGCCCTCTTTTTTTTTTTTAATTATTTTTTTATTTAATTATTATTATTATTATTGAATGACATTTTATTATTATTATTATTATTATTATTATTATTATTATTATTATGTATGTCTTTGTAGGTCATTTTACATGTTAACCGCTAATCTAAACCGCTAATTTTACCAAACACTTTTTTACAAACCGCTCATTCAATCTGCTGGTCAAACTCACTAATACAATCCGCTATTTGATAACTGCTAACACAATCTGCTACCGCTAACCGCTAACCGCCGATAACCAAACAAGCCTCTTGTCTATAACATTATCTATAAATTCACAAAAAAATTTCCCGTCTATCGAAAATACACAAAGTTTTTTAATTCAACAAATTAAAAGCATATATAATTTTTATTATAATGAACATAATTTTATAAACTGGGTTGACACGACACAATAGTAGGAGACAACCCCAAACGGACTCTAGGAGGTGATAATGGTGTAGTCCATAAACTATACAAATGTCAAGGATAAGGTGTAGAGATACAGAAAGTATATCGGAGAGAGAGGAGGCGAATGCAATATGAATAAGACAAAACAAAGTTTTGAACTTTTGGACTAAGACTAACAATTATCTTCAAGTTACAAAGTTTGGCCTTTGGAAATGGACTGGGGCAAATTATGCTGTGAAACTCTGTTTACCTTGAAAGGTGGGCACGGTTCACGGTTCTAAAATGGTATTGTTTTCCACGAAAATGCCTCTGTGTCTATTTTTAAAATAATTACTTTCTTTCGTTGTTAATGATATTTGTCTTCAGATTCAACAGTTTCCTTTCCAAACTCTATGTTCATAATTATAGAAGTCTATGTTCATAATTATTGAACTCTATGTTCATAATATAGAACTTTGTGTTCATAATTTTTTAACTCCATATTCACAATTATTGAACTTTATATTCACAATTACAGAACTCTATTTTTATAATTATAGAACTCTATGTTCATAATTTTTGAACTCTAGAAGTCTATGTTCATAATTTTTGAACTTCATATTCACAATTATTGAACTCTATATTCACAATTACAGAACTCTGTGTTCATAATTATAGAACTCTATGTTCATAATTTTTGAACTCTATATTCATAATTATTGAACCCTATATTCACAATTACAGAACTCTATGTTCATAAGTATAGAACACTATGTTCATAATTTGAACTCTATATTCACAACTGCAAAACTCTATATTCACAGTTACGTAACAGTATATTCACAATTTTGATGTCGTTGAATTCTTTTGACAAATTAAAAAAAAAAAATCTGATTAGTGGAGGGGAAAACGGTGCTACTAACGGCACCGTTACTCCCGAATTGCAGAACGACATCGTATTGAGCATGTGTCCATCTTGCAAGGTGTATACGGGTTCATGGCATAACAGTCTAAATGTCTAATGGACTGGATGAGAATGAAAAAAAAAAAAAAAAGTGTCAAATAGGCTACTAAACGTTTACACATTGTGCAATTAAATTATCGAACAAAAAATGTGCAATTGGACCATTAAAAACTCAAAAATTGTACAAATAGAGTTTTTTACATGTTACTTCCAAGTTTCCCTTAAATATAATGTTATAATGTCAAATTATATATAACAATTATTTTAGTTATTATTTAAAAAAAAAAAACAATTTAAAAAAAAATCAGAAGAAAGGTGGCGTCGGATGAAGAGGGAGGCAGCTGCAGGTGAAGAGTGATTAAGAAAAGCAGGAGAAATGATGGGTTCGGATGATAGTGAGCCATTCTTGATGAAGATCGAGGTTTTCAGAATATCAGAAATGTGTTTTGTTTTTTCAAGTTGGAATATTATGGCCTGGGATTGAATCTGGCCCGGGCAAGTTTATATAGGAGTGGGACTGTGGGAGGTTGATAAGAGGAAGACGCCCTGGGTTTAGTTGGTAGGAAGAAATATGTGTTAGTTCATCAACTTCTCAACATCTATCACTAATAAGAAATAGTCCAGGTGTTGTTTGAGCCTTAAATATAATACCCCCCACCCCAAAAAAAATGTTACTTACATTATATATATATATATATATATATATATATATATATATATATATATATATATATAACTAACTTTAAGAAGATGAACTAACTCCTTATTTACTTGAATTTTATTACGTAATGGATTAAAATTAACTCAACATTTTTCAATTAGTTAGAGGTACAACAAGAATTTGAGAATAACAAGATTTGTCCTGAATAAAGGTAATTTTATTACAAACTTCTACTGTGCAGCAGCAACAAAGTAGTAAAAAAAAAAAAATTTTCTTTTAATTTTTAAAAATAATAATTAAAATAATTTGTATATATAATTTGACATTGACATCATATTTAAGAAAATTTTGGAAGTAACCTATAAAAAATGTTATTTGCACAATTTTTGAGTTTTTAATGGTCTAATTGCACACTTTTTTTTTTCATTGGTTAATTGTACAATGTGTAAAAGTTCAGTGGCCTATTTGACACTTTTTCCATATTATTATTTTTTTTAAGGAAAAATTGCACTTTTTGTCCCTAAGTTATAGAGTAATTGTAGAATTCGTTCTTAAGTGTTGATCATACTCAAAAAAGTGTTGATCATACTCACTTTTCGCCCCTAAGTTATCATTGACGTTGCACTTTTTGTCCCTTTACTAATAAACATTAGGGACGAAATTTACAATTTTAGTATAACGCAGGGACGAAAATTATTTTAACCATCCATGGTCATTCAATTATTAAATTTTAACCAGTCATTGTCTTTCAAGGAGGATCACAACTGGTTAAATTTTGAAAGTTGAAGGACCATGGGTAATTAATTTGGACCACAGATGATAATTTACAATTTGAAAGTCGAAAGACCACATGGGATTAATTTGATAGTTTAAAATTAAACGTGTCAAAATCACTATACTTGAAAAACTATGGGTAGTTAATTTAAACCACAGATGATAACAATTTGAAAATCAAAAGACTACATGAGATTAATTTGATAGTTTAAGATTAGACGTGTCAAATTACTATACTTGAAGGACCACATGTGACATTAACTTATTGGGCTTATTATTTGCAAATTATGCCGTGCAACCGTGTACACCATGTATGGTGCACACGGTTGCAAAACAGAGCCGTTTTGATTAAAAATTACGCGGCCAACTTAAAAAAGAAAATTTATTTTTGGTTGCCGTTAACGGCGTTATGCCGTGGATAATTTGAATTATATATCCAGAATTAATAAATTATATATCCAGAATTAGTGAACTATATATCCAGAATGAATTAACTATATATCCAGAATGAATGAACTATATATCCAGAATGAATTTACTATATATCCAGAATGAATGAACTATATATTCAGAATCAATAAGGTCAATTATGAATGTGTAATTATTAATTTATGAATGTACTGTTGTCAAATTATGAATATATAGTTATGTAATTCTGGATATATAATTATGAAGTTAAGAATATATCCTACTGTTTGAATACGAAAGGAAACCACCTAACGCCGTAACGACAATCCAAACGATTTTTTTTTTTTAATGGAACGACATCGTTTTGCATGATGCACACGGTTGCACAGCATAACGATTGCTTTTTGTTGAGCCCAACTGAGCCTCCACAAAAAACATTGATTTGCCAATTATAGCCGTCAACATTTTGGTCCAATGTTCACAACAATTGTTATGGCAATTTATATCGTGCACCACGGCGCACATAGCAATGTGCGTCTAAGTACAAAACGTGCAAACATTTGTTATGGCAATTTATATCGTGCACCACGGCGCACATAGCAATGTGCGTCTAAGTACAAAACGTGCGTGTTTTAATTGCTGACATCATTTCGTTCGTCCAAACGACCCAAACTCCATTATGTGTATTCAGTTAAAAGTTTTTGTGTACTGTGTTATGAGTTTTTGTGTATTCAGTTAAGAGTTTCTGTGTATTCAGTTAAAAGTTTATGTGTATTCAGTTAAAAGTTTATGTGTATTCAGTTAAGAGTTTCTGTGTATTCAGTTAAGAGATTCTGTGTATTCAGTTAAGATTTTTTGTATATTTAGTTAAGAGTTTTTGTGTATTCAGTTAAGAGTTTCTGTGTATTATGTATCATGTTAGATTATGTGTATTCAGTTATGAGTTTCTGTATATTCTGTTATGATTTTACGTGTATTCGAAACAGAGGATTTTTTTTTTTTTTGGACAATGCACTAAAACGGCGTCGTTTTGGGTAGGGTGGGACGTACAATGCATTGTGCGCCCTGGTGCACGATATAACGACTAAATTGTTATTGAGTGGACCGTGGTTAACACAACGATCTAAAAACGATGTCGTTTCACATAAATCGTTTTTCACGCGATCTACTGCAACATGCATTTTTATAACTCATAATTACATTATTTTAAAGCATAATGTAAATTATTCTAAAACATAATGCACATTATTCTAATTCATAAAGTACATTATCTTACTTTAGAAGTTCCATTATTGTAACAAATAATGTACCCCCATGGAGTATAAACTTCCGTCACGTGTACCAATAAATTCAAGAACGAAAAGTGCAACATCAATTATAATTTAGGGATGAAAAGTTAGCATGACCAACACTCATTGACGAATTCTACAATTACCTTTGGGATGAATTGTTTTTTCTTGTTTTTTTTTTTTTTTTTGTTCAATTAAAATCACTCTCTTTAATACAACTCTATTGCATCACATTTTTTTAAATTCAACCTTTTATGTTTAATAGTATTTTTATATTTATTTTTAGTTTCCTTTCAAAAAAAATATTTATTTTTAGTTTAAATATATAAAGTTTATCCATTAAAACTAAACAAAATATTACAAAATAATTGAATTGTAAATAATTTAATTTAGATCTTATTAACTAATCTGACACAAAAATAAAATAAGTGATGTGATGATATTCATATTCCTGGTTAGAATCAAGTGCCTACCACTAGGCCAAAAGCTATAGTTAACAAGGAATGAGCAATTTTATTTTCTTATATCGTCATATTTTTGATAAGCAAAATTTTGGACTTGACCCTTCATGCCTCTGCCTAACAATCTTCCTAACCACTCGGTGCTGACTTGCCCCTTCACACGCCTCCGCAATTTACTCTATCTAAATATGTTAGTGTCACATATATTTCTTCAATCCTAACTAAACACACAAGACAATCTTACATTTCCATAATATATTACATTACCTCTAAAAAGGCAATCCTATTACCCAAAAAATGTATATTTACTCATCACTATATGATGAAAATATGGAATAATACAACGTGTCTCTCTATATTTACTACTCATTGTGCTTAAGTTTATTTTTTTTTGGGAAAAGCAAATTTGTGTTATAGAAATTGAGTGTTGGATGATAAGGAAGTGAGGAAACGAGATCTTCAGGCGTGTAATCGCTTTTCTATAAGGTTTAAATCTCCCACATATAAAGCAACAAGGTTCATCAATGATATCACACAAGTCACTGTGAATTGATTCAAGTAAAATTGAATTCCTTTTTATACTAGGAAAAAGCCTAGTTATTTTATTTAACATGCATGCACTGCATTGTTCCATGTTCATATCAAAGGATGAAATTAATCCATCTTTAGCCATCTCACATACACGTTTATAGTTTACATGACATAAACGAAAATGCCATAAAGAAGATGAACAGATTGTATACATAGAACCAACAATATCATTAATATTCAACTTGAACATATTGTCATACAGGAAACCTTGGCCTACAAAGATACCGGCCGGCCTTGGATAAAATAAATCTATCTGCTTCAAAAACAAGTTTAAAACCACACTTGTTTAATACAATGCCAGAAACTAAATTTTTTCTAACATCTGGGGCATGATACACATCTGTGAGCATCAACTTCTTTCCTGAAGTAAGCAACAACTCAACTTGTCCAATGCCTTTGACTTTCACCATGGAATCATTTCCGATGTATAGGTTTGGACCATCATTCAGACTTTTATAAATCTTATAAAGATTTATATCCTTGCATATATACATGGCTGGTTGCCCCAGTGTCAAGCCACCACGAGTCATCAGTCTGCATGACACAAATTTCAGATATCATAGCAATGAAATTTTCAGTACTATCATAAACAAGATTAATTATTTTACCTTGTTTCCATTGGGCACTTCTCTGGCCATGATCACCGGAATTTTTACCTTCCATTTGTGCCTTTCTTTTCTTCCAAACGTCACAGTCCTTTTTAAAGTGTGGACCGTTGCACACCCAGCATGAAACAGATGCTTTTCCGTTTCCTTTTTCCTTTCTTCTTAAACTTTATGAAGAATTTGTGGTCTTTCCTGGCTTTCCTTTCCCTTTACGGGTCCCACTTGATTTTCCTTCATCAACATAGTTGATGAGAGAACCTAAAGCCCCGGTGACCTTTGCACCGCCTGCATTCTTACTTTCCTGCAGTCTGATTCCCTCCTCAACCCGAAGGTCGACCCCCAGTTGTTCTATGGTAAGAGCTTCCTTTTTATGCTTTAAGGTACATTGTACCTTTTTCCAGGAAGGGGGCAACTTATCAATGATACTGGCAGTGGCAATGGAATCATACATATTCATATCGGGTTGCCTCATTTGCCCAAGTATCCTGACAATCTCATGAAATTGTTCCATGACCGGACGATTGTCTACCATTTTATAATCATTGAATTCACTTACCAGGAATTTCTTACTGGAGGCATCCTCAGTTATGTACTTTGCCTCAAGTACATCTCAGTGGTCCTTTGAGGATTCTTCATATTGATAAATATCAAAGAGGGTGTCAGACATACCGTTTAGAATATGGCCGCGGCAAGCAAGGTCATCATTCTCCCATTTGAGTCTTCGGCGAGTTGCCTCGAGAGTCTCATCTTCCCGTTCCTCCGGCTTTGGAGTACTTAGTACGTATGCCACGTTCAGAGCCGCAAGGAGGAACTTCATCTTCTTCTGCCACCTACGGAAGCTCACGCCTTTAAACTGCTCCAACTTAGGGAAGTTGGTTGCAAAGTCCAGAAGTCTAGAACTCATCTTCCTCATAAACAAATATTTAAAGCTTATAGATTGTTAGAGAAATTGAGTGTTTGATGATACGGAAGTGAGAAAACGAGATCTTCAGGCGTGTAATCACTTTCCTATAAGCTTTAAATCTCCCACATATAAAGCAACACGGTTCAAGATTTAATCTTATGGGATACAAGAAGATGATGAAATTCTTAAGTTGCTTTGTTTAAGAATTTCCTATAGAAAAGTAGTACTGTGAAATATCTGAGATTAATGCAAATTTATTGCATGTATTTTTCAGACATTTCTCCAAATATATATAGATACAAAATAACAGTTTGGAGAAGTTAATGGAAGTTACTGGAGTTCAAAAACTCAACTCCCATGAAATATATCTTATATGGTATATCAGACATGGGAAAAGAATAATTAAGTGAACCATGCACAGTATGTATATTTCGTAAGACATGAACCTTCATAGGTTCATGCACTGCTAAGTGATAAATATATGTATACATATTATATTCATTATTGCAATTCAACATGCAAATAATAAACAAATAAGTAATACACATATATATTTACACGAAAACAGCAACAACAAAAAAAAGCCAACGAGTTTTCACAGCTGAATTAACATTTGTTAATTTCAAGGCTGAATTAACATTCGTTAAATTAAGCATGGGGCAAGGCCGAATCCTTCAAAATATACAAAACACAACGAATCTTTAAACAACGAATTGTTACAAACGAAACTACTGATTCATTAATAACTTTCGACCGAAACCGCCGATTCGTTATTTAATGATTTGTGCACCAATTCGTCAAGTCTCGATTCGATACTACCGAATTGATTAAAGCATTGATTCGTTAAAATTAACGATTTGTTAACACCAACGAATCATTAAACTTTGGTTCCAAATCATTTTTCCCAACTTACTTTCTACCAAACTAAAATAATATTTATAGCCCCACAACTCCAAATATTATTTAAGCTTTAATGGTAGTCCATCTGAAACATTAATCTCTATTACTATATAAATTTCCGATAATTTGGCCGGTTTCCATTTTTTAACGAAAGAAAGCAAACCAATCTGAAATAGGCTACAATACCACCACACACAACCTTATTCAACATATAAAGTGGTCTTCTACCAGAAAAGACCATTTTTTTCAAATATTCCAGCCTCCGTAAGTTCCATCAACAACCAAAAACTACTGTCTCTAGCCAAATCAAAATGTGTATAAAGAAGGCAACAAATTGCATTAAAACATTCTCTTCTTGATCATCGAGGCTTCACAAATTATTCTGTGGATCCAAGTCCAAATGTTTACAATTTATATACTACAACATAGAATATTAATATATATGTAATTGATTACATTATTTTGTATTCACAAGTTACTTTCAAATACTGCATGCAGTCACACATTAAGATTTAATGACCTTGTATTGTATTCACGGTATTATGTGTTTTGACCAGGTTCCATGTTGCTTATAACAACTCTCGAGGCTTCTGTTTAGTACCTGTAGTTCGGAGGCTTGTAAGGACCCTCAACTGGAACACTAATGTAAGCAGCTTGGTCAGGGCTAAGTTTAGTGAGCTTGGCACCCAGCTTCCCAATATGAAGGGCAGCAACCTTCTCATCCAGGTGCTTTGGCAACACGTAAACCTTCTTCTCATCGTACTTCCCACTGCTCTTCTCCTTCCACAGCTCCAGCTGGGCAATCACTTGGTTGGTGAAGGAGCAAGACATCACGAAACTAGGATGTCTGGAGCCACAACCCAAGTTCATAAGACGCCCCTCGCCCAAAACAATGATGCCATTCTTGGTATCCGGGAACACAAATCTGTCGGTCTGAGGTTTGATGGTGGTTCTCTTTACACCAGGGTATGTCTCAAGCCCGTGCATGTCAATTTCATTGTCGAAGTGCCCAATGTTGCAAACAATGGCGTTGTTCTTCATCTTCTTCATGTGGCTAACCATGATGACGTCCTTGTTGCCGGTGGTGGTGATAAAGATATCAGCTTCGGAGACAACATCGTCGAGGGTTAGAACCTGGAGACCCTCCATAAGTGCCTGGAGAGCAGAGATTGGGTCAATCTCAGTCACGATCACACGAGCACCGGCCTTCTTCAAAGCTGAGGCACAGCCCTTGCCGACATCTCCGTAGCCGCAGATAACTGCGACTTTGCCGGCGATCATCACATCAGTGGCTCTCAACAAACCGTCTGGGACAGAGTGGCGGCATCCGTACAAGTTGTCGAACTTTCTCTTGGTTACAGAGTCGTTGACGTTGATGGCGGGGAAAAGAAGGGTTCCATTTGCCTGCATCTGATGAAGTCTCTTGACACCGCTAGTGGTCTCCTCGGAAACGCCGACGAGTCTCTCTTTCATTCTCGTGTATTTCTTGGGATCGGCCTTGAGGCTGTTCTTGATGAGGGTGAGGACTATCTGGAACTCTGAATTGTCGGTGGAGTTTGGGTCCGGTTCGGTGCCGTTCTTGGCGTACTCCTCCTCGGCCTTGACGCCCTCGTGGATCAAGAGGGTGGCGTCGCCGCCGTCGTCGACGATGAGATCCGGGCCGCCGCCGGGGCCCCAGTCGAGGGCCCTCTCCGTGCACCACCAGTACTCCTGGAGGGTCTCCCCTTTCCAGGCGAAGACGGCGGCGCTGTCGCGGGCGATGGCGGCGGCGGCGTGGTCCTGGGTTGATAAGATGTTGCAGGAGCACCATCTGACTTCGGCGCCGAGGGCGGTGAGGGTCTCGATCAGGACGGCGGTATCGATGGTGATATGCAAACTGCCGGTGATCCTGGCGCCCTTGAAGGGCTGGGAAGGTCCGAATTCGGCCCGGCAAGCCATGAGCCCAGGCATTTCAACCTCGGCGATCTCAACTTCGAGCCGGCCGAAATTGGCCTGGGACATGTCCTTCACCTTGTACTCGCGGCCGGAGGTGGTTTTCTCGACGATCAAAGCCATGGGTAGAGAGTGTGCAGAGAAGGGATAGCATAGGGGAATGATATAAATGGAAAATACTATGGTTCTTTAAAATAGTTAGCAATCATTTAATTTTGACTTATTTTTCACCATTATTAATTATTTAATTTGATTAAAAGATCAATATAAGTGTTTGGTTAATTAATTTTTTGTAACTCTAAAATACTAAAATTTAAAAAGATGTTCAAAACAACTTTTTCAATTAATTTTTTAGAAAATAATTTATATCAAATAGCTATCCGCTAACCACTAATTTACTAAAAACTTTCTACAATAACCTAATGTTATCAACTAGTTATACCATCTAATTAACCCAATTAATAGCTAATAGCCATTTATCCAATCCCCCAATCGTTATATCGTGCACCAGGGAGGACAATGATTATGCGCCATGGCCCAAAACGACGACGTTTCTATTAGGGGTGGAAATAGGTCGAGCCGAGCCAAGCTTTGGAAAATTAGGCCTGGGCCTAATTTTACGAAAATCTAAAGCCTAGGCCTGGGCCTGAGCCTGTACGTAGTCTTTTTGTTAGGCTCAAGCCTGAACCTGTAATTAACCTGGCCTGGCCTGAAGCCTTTTTAAAAGCCTGTTTAATATTTAGGTCATTAAAAATGCTTCAATGTATGTCCTGCCTTGAGCCAATTAAAGCCAATTAAAGCCTACATGTCCTACCTTGAGCCAAGAAATGTACCTAATACAAAACTAATACATAATTACATAAGTATATCACCACAATGCAAACATAGTAGCATTAAAATATAAAATAAAATAAGTCACGACTTCAGGCTCGTTAACTTGTTTACAAATAAATTCAATTGTATTATTGTTTGTTATCCTATATAATATTATAAATAATTAACAATCAACTCACATAATTAAGTTGCGACATTTCATTAAATATTAATATAGTAAGAACATTTAATAAAAAAATTACACAATAAAATCACTTAGAGCAGGATTAATAGCAATGTTTATAGTTGAATCATAATTTAGAATGAGATTTTGGAGGTGAAGGATTAGGGTTTGGTAATTATATATACTTGGGGTTATATTGTAAATATAAAAATATTAGGTATAAAATAGAATATATATATATATATATATATATATATATATATATATATATATATATATTGAAGGCCGAGCCTGGTATATATAGGCCTGGCCTGTTTAGTTTAATAGGCTTTGAAATTGGCTCAAGCCGGGCCTTTTTACTAAACGAGCTAGGCCTAACTAGGCTTTAAATAGGCCAAGATATAGGCCCCTACAAGGGGCCTGACCTATTCCCACCCCTAGTTTCTATAAGTTGGTGGGGAGTTGACGCGACGGACACCGTTCCGTCTGTCCAATTCCATTACAGTTTTTTTTTTTTTAAACACTTGTGTTTATGTGTATTATGTTAAGAGTTTTTGTGTATTACGGAGTATGTTTTATGTTAGATTATATGTATTATATTAGGAGTTTATGTGTATTCTACTATACAATTCTGTATATACGAAATATGAAATTTTTTTAGAAGTTAATGACAGAAACAAGAAACAGATACAAAACGACGTCGTTTTGGACCAAGGCGCACAATGCATTGTGCGTCCGCCCTGGTGCACGATATAATTTGCCCCATTTACCAAACAGGGCCTATATGTAATTTCATCCTATACTCTTAACTATTAATTATTGATGTAGATACTTTTACAGGAGCCCACATAAAGAAAATAACATATCCGCACTCCCACATGATAAAGTAAATTTGAGGGGTAAGATTTGGAGTACATGTAATAGAAATCGATATAAATAGATTTAAAGAGTTAAATGAACGATCATAATTGATTGAGATATGAAATCGGTGATGAGATATGGTGGATTTTAGATCTGATGGCTCCTACACGGAGATATAGTAAAATTGAGTCTCTTTTAAAGTTGTCAATGCACCCAATACACCTTGGGTATATTTGGTAAATGACGAATCCGTTAAAATTTTGACGAATCTGTTATTTTAATATTTTGACCTTTATAATTAAAGTTATACGTATATAATTAAGTTTGTCCAGTTTTTATATAATAATGATTCATAATTTATTAATATACAAATAGTAGAATCAAGAGTCATAAAAATATTTATGAATTAGAACTCATGACAAAGAGTTCTGTAAAAGTTGAACCCATAACTAAAGGTTATTATTCGTTTCACCCATTATCACTACTTGTGCAAAGCCAATTTTTGTATTGGATGAATGGACACTAGAGGACAATATATATGGTGTAATTTATTATTGAAAATGTTAATAATGACGCGTTTGAATTTTGTTAGAATTGTCTTTAAAATGTTGAATCTCCAACCTCAACGGTTCTCACACCACAGAGGATAGACATTTTTTTATTGTGTACAAGAAACCTCCCACACTTTGAGAGATTGTTTCCACAGTATTATTGGTGAGACTTAATCCTGAGTCATTATCCTGAATTTTGTTAGAATGATTGATCTAAAAGGACTTGGAGAGATGCCTCACATGCGCATCTAGTACAATCATGCACGCAAATTCTTTAATAAAAAAAAAATATTTCATGTACTTCTAAAATTATACTTCCAATTTGTATTCCCACTTATGTTTAAATTTGATTGAAAGAAAAAGAAAAAGATGGATAAATATCATGACCCCCTACTAAATTAAGCAATCAAGGCATGTCATGTCAGAGGGATTACAAAATAGGGGTAGGATTTGGGAGTTGTTTAATTGGCCAAAACCCTTTTTATTGCATATGTCAAAATTTTTGTAGGTCAATTGTCAATGAGACAATGGCGTGAACCAACTTGGTTTACGTGAGTGGCCGTATACTCTCGTTCTTAAGAGAGGTGAGAAATTTGAATTGGAATTAATCTCAGTATGACATGAATTTAAATTTGTTTTTTATAATTAATTAGGACATACTCAAGACATCTCGTGATCTAACAAAAAAATATGGGACAATGGCGTGTGAATAACAACTTACGATAAGTTTGAAAGGATGAGATTGGGGCATTATGGTTCACATCGAATTCTTATCTTCTTGGTTGACTTTTTTTTGTTTTTTAAATGATGAAAGAAATTTGCGTTGCATTAATGTTGTGTTGGCAGTACAGTTTTAGCGAACGACAATGTTGTCATAGGAGACACGTGGGGAATTTTCATTGGCAGTGAGACTGTGGGAGAACGATATTTCAGAAGAAATTGGCACTTGCTTAGCTAGTGAAGTGAAAGGGCATGGACTTTGTCCATCTCTATTTGTCATTATTAATTAGTTACTGTATATTATAACGATGGAAGAGGAGATCTGAGCAATATAACATTATTACAAGAGTTAATTACCAAAATAGTCCTTTAATTATAGTGAAATTATCAATTTGATCTTTGACTATTTTTCTTGACCAATTAAGTTTCTTAACTTTTAAAATTTTAACCAATTTGGTCCTCCGTTTATTTTGCAGTTATATATCCGTTAACTCAAGACCAAATTGGTAATTTTGCTATAGTCAAGAAACCATTTCAGTAATTAATTTTTGGAGACAATGATATGGTGCATGTGATGATTGAAATGGTCCTTTGACTATAACAAAATTACCAATTTGCTCCTTAGTTAACAGATTTCTAACGGCAAAATAAACGCAGGACCAAATTGATTAAAAATTTTAAAGTTGAGGAACTTAATTGGTCAAGAAAAATAATAAAGAACCAAATTGATAATTTCGCTATAGACAAGGGACTATTTCGGTAATTAACTCTTATTACAATAATTCATATTCCCTTTGAGTTGCACAAATCAAAATTTTTGTAGGCCACTTGTCAGTGACATGTGTGACAGAAAGTGGTGCAATAGGACTCCACATTGCATTCTTAGGCTATTTTATCCCTATAAATCTCTCTGACTTCTACATCATCAAATTTATAAATTTTTCGTCATTTGTTCTACATCCGTACAAATCTCTCCCACTTAAAAAAATGACTTTCACTTTCATATTATATAATAAATATAATAATAAAAGAAATTTTAAAAAAAAAGTATGGTGGCGGGCTGGCGGCAGCTTTTGCTGCCATTTTGGCAAAAAAAAAAAAAAGCTACTTAACAAATTTGCTAACCACATAGACAACCCACCAAAATAAACAATGGCATCATGCTTTTTTGGATTACCACATCATCTTGCCAATGATATCTTTGCTGGGATAATACAAACTTTATCTTCTTGGTTGAAATTCATTTGGAATGATGAAAGAAAGTAACATTCTAAAAAATGTACACTAAATATTCGCTTATGTCGAACATGTGACCTCCCATTTTGGTGAACCATGGAGGCGTCATTGAGCTACAAGTTACTTGTCTAATTTGCTTTGTTTTGTTGTTGTTATTATTATTATGGATAAGAGTCAAATAAATGCTTGAACTATTCATGAAAGTGAAATTAAGTCTTGGAACTAGAAAAAACTCACATTTTGAACACCTGAATTAAATAAAAAAAAAAGTGCAATTAACCTTATTTGACAAGTTATTGCGGGTAACCTCCAAGTTAAAGCTGATTAGAATGCTACATCAATGTGTTTTGATGTTAGTTGTTGAGTTGCTTGGGAGTAGTTTACGTTGCTTTGAAGCCTTGCCCTTTACTCTTGTGGTTGAAACTTTTGGCTGTCATTCCTTGCTTACTCTTGTCACACGTTGTGCAATCGTAAGCCTTTTGTTAAACTCGTTGTGCCCAAGCTTCGAGGACGAAGCTTTCTGTTAGGGGGAGAGAATGTGACACCCCGTAAATCTAACCCTTAATTGAGATTAATTGAGGAATTAATCCTAATTTTCCTCTGATAATTTCCTTCTAAAAATCCTGAAATTTAATAGTCGAGGGACTAGAATTTGACTAGTTCCCTTAGTCAACCATGTGTACCTTTTGCCTTATGTTTTGTACCTCAATCTTTTGTCTTCCTAGCTTTGGTAAGGGTAAAGATGACCTTTCACACATGTTTTGATGCTCAAGTTTTCCCTAGCAAGACACTTCACTCATTTTCCTTATTAGCCAAATCATAAACACTCCACCTTCTCTCTAAATAAATCTTGGCTTGCCCTTCAAGCTAAAAGAAGAACCATCTATCCTTGCAAAGATTCATCCAAAGATTCCACCTTTCTACCTCCCTAGCATAGGAAAGGGTAAGATCTAAAGTTATTTAGTGTTTTTTAGTTAGCTTTAAGGTGTCTTTATCTTATTTTAGTGTTTTCTTTGTGGTTTGGTTGTGTAAGAAGTCTTTGGTGAGAAAGAGCTTCAAAGAGAGGCCTAGGAGTGTAAGAAGAAAGAGGTTTTTGGTCTTCAAAGGTAACCCATGCTATACAAAACCTATTTTCTATTGCTATTAATGATTGTTGGCTTCTATTTGATGATTCTTGGTGTATTTGTGAGATTGGATGCATGATCTTGTGATAATGCATGCTTAGAGCTTGTATTTAGGGTTCTTGAATGCCATTCTTTGAGCTATTCTTGAGTTCAAGTCATATCTTTGTTGTGTGTGAGGTTTTGGGTGTTTTGGACTTGAACTTGACCTTGGAGATGAATTTTCCCGAAGGGAAAATTTGGTGTACAGGGATGTACCCCGCGGGCGGAACGGCGGGCAGTGGCCTACCCGCCGCCCCACCCGTGAGGAACACATCCTTATGGGGTTGTACCCCGCGGGGAACACTTGTGGTGTTTGCGGGGAGTTGTTTCCCCGTGGTTCTTTCCTTTTGGTATTTGATGTTTTGACCTCCTGTTGTTGGATTATTGAGCTTTTGAGTCTTCTTGATGTTTTGTATGTCTAGAACGATGTTTTATGAATCCATGTTAGGATTTGGTGTCTTGAATTGTGCTAATGGTCCAACCTTGTGATTCGTTGGACTAATATGAGTCTTGAAGGTTCGTTGGAACCATTTTGGTTTACCCGTTTGATGTGCATGCTAGTTTTGATGTCGTTATGCTAGTATGTATGGTTTGTTCCTTCTTGTTGAGGATTGGCAACTCGTGTTGCCAATCATATTGGTATTGGATTGTAGTCCATTGTTGTTGAGTATTGCTTCATGTCTTTATTGAAATCTCTTGGTTGATTCTTATGGTGTGATATTGTACAAATCGTTGTACCCTTTGTTGATACTTGATTGGGTTATTGATGAGTCTTAATCTTCTTGACGATGACTATATGTGAATATGAATGAGATTGGTGGTTTTGTTACTTGAGCTTTGCTCACGAGATCGGTGGTATGTTACTATGAATTTAATGGTACCCTCGTGTACTGAGAGATCGGTGGTATAATGATTGGTGGTGCGATTGGTGGGGGACGACGGTCCTAGGAGGGAAAAGGTTGGACTCGGTGTACAGGGTGGCACTCGGAGGTACAGGTTGGAATTGTGATAAGGTCGGGGGTAGCCATAAGGGTGGTACTAAGGTAAAAGGTTGGACTCGGAACTTGGAACTTGAATGTGAACTTGTCATTATGTGATTGTTGTATTTCCTGCTTATGAGCATGTCTATGATGAACTCTACCTTGTGAATGGTAGGTTGCATCTAGAGTTGTGGTGGTCACTTGTTGATTGTGGTCTCTATTGCTTTGTTGAAGTTGTTGGTCTTGATCTTTATTGAGAGCGTGATATGTCTATTGTTGTCTCATCTCTTGGTTTTCAAATGCTATATATTGTACTCCTCAGTTTCAAACGGTTTTGACTATATATATATATATATATATATATATATATATATATATATATATATATATATATATATATATATATATATATATATATATATATATATATATATATATATAGTTACTTAACGCGTATTGATAGGTTACCAGCTTTATTCGCTGACCGGGTATTATCCCTTGTCTACAAGTTTTGATTAGATTGATGAGCGCGCTAAATGTGGATCATAGTTAGTGTAGCTCTCGTTTTGCCTTAGTATTCTGTTTTGTTGACCTGTGAGCCTTAGATTGTTGAACATGGTTTAGTTGTAGCCTGTGCATCTATTTTTGACATAGATGTGGCATAGCACTACCCAAATTGATGTTTAGCTTTTGCTTTGTTTAATGACTAATGTTAGACTGTTTTCTCTAATTAAGTTTTAAAAATGTTGGTAATTTCGGGGGTGTTACATTAAATATATTAAAACCATTTGCAACAAAATACTTGGTTACTATTTAAAAAAAGTTTAGTAACAATTATAATGAATCTCTTATATTACATTGTATTCATATAGTATGAATTACATATTTAAATAAACAAAGTAGACATTAAATTACTTATGTTGAACTTCTCATATATAATCTTGCATTGATATACTTTCAAATATTTATTTAATTATAAACATTAGGTAGGAAAAATTATTGTCAAATTATTAAATCAAATGAATAGTTCAGATTGTTCAGATTTTAATTTTTCCTTGATATTTCATAATTTATCCTTAATTATATGATTATCCGATCCGTTAACTTTTCCATTAAGTACTGTTAATTCACCGTTAGGATAATTCTAATATTAAAGTATAATATAGAATTATAACTACAACATTAATCTAATTCTAATATTAAAGTCTTAATAGAACTCTAACCACAAATCCTACCGCCGAAATCTCCTCAAACAATATTAGTATATATTTAATATTTTATGCTTTAATTTTTATTTGTTTTCCCTTATGTCCCGTATTTGGTTTCAACCTTGACTATATTTTATTGACAATTATAATCAATCTTGACTATATTATCTTGCATTTGTAAACTTAGAATTACCAATTTAAATACGTAAATTCAACATTCAATTATCTATGCATGAACAATTCCAATATAATCTTGTCTTGATATACTTTAAAATACTTATTTAAGAAAAACATTGAGCATTATCCCAATCGTGCAATGCGCGTAAAAAACTAGTACTTAGTATAAAAGTATAATTGCACAGATATTAGTATAATTGACTAATAATTATTATGGTATAATTAAGCTAAACATGGATCATTGGATTTATTTTTATAATAATTAAAATTAAATTATTTATCATTTTTTCTTATTTATTTTAGTAATAATATAATTACATAAATCATATCACATATCAATTTTTTAAGATAATTGCAAACAAACGAGTCATATATTATCCAATTAATTGAGTGATACTCTTATAACTAAATAAATGTACATTCTTAAATATTAGAATTGTTTATAATTTCATCTTTAATTTTTTTTTATCTAAATATATAATAAAAAATTTATCCGTGCATCATATCGCATGGATAAGTGAGCAATTATTTGCTTGAATTCAAGCAAGGATAACATAAAAAAATATAATCGATCCGACTCATTTCATCAATTGCAAAATATAATATTTGTTATTATAATTTCTATAATTGTATATCGATTCAAATATTCTTAAATATTATAACAAATCAATTTCGTGCAACGCAAGGGTGCAAAATACTAGAATTTTAAGAATATTTGAATCGATATACAATTATATAAATTATAACAATAAATATTATATTGTGCAATATGTTTAATACATAGTATTACAAATACAACAATATTAAAATTCTTATTCCTATTTTTCCGTCACTACTCAATATTGAATCAATGATATTTAGTTTACTTCAATCTATTTATTTGACTTTGTTATTTACTTTTCATTATTTATAAATAAACTAATTTGTTTTTTTTTTTCCTTTTAAGAGTTGATGTTATCGGATTCAGATAAAAAAACAGTTTGCTTTGGTGGAGTTGGAGAAGTTGCTATCTTTGTGGGGGAAGAGCCTGGAGGACTTTTCAGAAATGCCAATTCCAGACGAAACTAACATAGGTTTGAGTGAAAATATGTTGAAAGCTGAAGAGTTAGTGTATGACAAGGAATCGTTGAAGACAAAGCATGAAACATTGGTAACACAATTGACTGACGAGCAAAAGAATGTTTACGATTCTGTTATGAATGATATTGATTCTAATGGAGGTGGATTGTTCTTTGTGTATGGTTACCAAAGAATAGGCAAGATGTTCGTGTGGAGAGCATTATCGTCAAAGATAAGGAGGCACGGTGATATTGTTTTGAATGTTGCTTTCGGTCAGTGGAGTAACATCTTTGCTCTTGCCGGGAGGCAGGACGACGCATTCCAGATTTGCTATACTACTCTCCTTGAATGAAGACTCCATCCCACGTGCAATATAGCGCAAAGCAGTGACCTTGTTGAGCTTATAATAAGGAGCAAATTGATAATATGGGTTGAAGCACTGATGACGCACAAACACTATTTGAGGCTTTGGACAAAACCATGAGAGATCTATTGAGGTTCGCCATACCGAGTAGTGCTGAAAAGACTTTTGGTGGAAAGACAATAGTTTTAGGCGCGATTTTAAACAGATTCTACCTGTTATTCTGAAAGCAACAAGACTAGTAGTTATCGGAGCAAATATTAATTCTTCATACCTGTGGACAAATTGCAAGGTATTAAGGCTCACCAAGAACTTAGGACTACGGACCTTAGCTTCAGAGGAAGATAGACAGACAGTTGATTGGTTTTCAAAATGGATTGTAGACATCGGAGATGGGATTGCAAGGGTTGTAAACAGCGGTTCATTTGAGATCGATATTCCGACACAGTTTTTGTTGAAGTGTAGACACAATACCATAGCAACTATAGTGGAAAACACATTCCTAAGCTCGAGATATTGCATGTTTAATGAGTCACAGCTAGAAGGCGGAACGATCCTTTCGCCGACTTTAGATGTCATTGATCAAATTAATCAGTACATGTGCGACATGAATACTGCAGAAGGACGAATATATTTAAGTTGTGACTCTTTGTGTAAGGTAGAATTAGACAATGAAAATCTATTAGAAGTACACACTCCTAAATTCTTAAATAGTTTGAGATTGTCGGGTCTTCATAATCATTCATTGACATTAAAGGTCGGTGCACATGATATGTTATTGCGGAACATAGACCACTCTCTTGGTATTTGTAACGGGACGCGACTCATCATGACAAGATTGGTAGATCATATTGTCGAAACAAGAATAGCTAATGGGACACGTGAAGGAACCAAAGTTCTTATTCCCCGAATGTCTCTCACCTCTTTTGATACGAGACTGCCCTTCAAGTTCCAGCGTAAACAATTCCCGTTGATGCTTGCATATGTCATGACTATCAACAAAAGCCAAGATCAAACACTAACTCACGTTGGGTTATTGCTAAAAAAAAAAATGGTATTTAATCACAGACAATTTTACGTGGCTTTCTCCTGAGTCACCCATCCTGATGGCCTGAAGGTGTTAGCTCTAGACAAGATTGTGTTGCGACTACCAGTGTCGTCTACACATGGATTTTCAATAATGTGTAAATACAATGGATGATATTATGTTTTTTTGTCCAAAATGACAAAATTGCTATATATCTAAACAAAAATATATCCTTTATACAAATAAATTAGGATAGCAATTGATTAATATAACTAAGTTGCCAGAGAACGAGCACATTTACCTAATTTATAAAAATTTTAAACAATGATATATAAAAATCTCTAAAGTTACAGCACCGCATGCGTACATCTACACACTAACTATTAATTTGAGCAATTAGTTGCTCGAATTCAAGCAATGATAACATCAACAAACATAAACGATCCAAACCATATCTTCAATTGCAATATATAATACTTAGTATTTGATGTTATAATTTAAATAATTGTATATCGATTCAAATATTCTTAATATATTATAACAAATACATTCGGGTGAAAATACTAGTTAAAAACATATATTACAAATTGTAGAATTTATCTCAAATCTCGTCAAATAAAGCATCCGAGTAGAGGGAGTATACTGTATACTGATCATAATAATTAATAAAACTAACATATCTTGACATTCCAATATGAGTAATACTTTAGAGCATCCTCATCAGTTGAAATTTTACCCCAATTTTTTGTGAACCACAGCATGCATCTACTTCATCATCAACTATCTTATCCAATTACAAAAATCCTTCTCCCCATCAATTTTAAATTTTTTTCTCAATTTTTGTGGACTCCCATTTACTCCACTATATTTTAATTATTATTTTTATTTATTATCATTATAAAAATTATAATTACAATTATTATTTTTATTATATTTAAATTAAACATGTCAACATTAAAATAAATTTATAATTATAAAATTTCAATTCTAATATGGTATCAAAATTATATACTACCGTGCATAATTTTTGTTCAAATTTTAAAAAGTTAAATAACATTAAACAAACAAAATTTTTTTTAAAAAAAAGTTAATTCCAAAAATGGTCATATGATTTTTTCTCAAATTGATCCCTTAACTTTTAATTGCTCCAAAGTGGTCTTTCAACTAGGGATGACAATGTGCCCCGCTCCCGATGTGGATCCCCGATCTCCGCCCCGACAGAGATGGGAATGGAAAATTTTTTCGAAAAACGGAGAATATGTGTGATTCTCCGCCGGGGAAGAGGATATCCCTCCTCACCCCACCCCGTCCCCGAATATATAAATAAATAAATAAATAAATAAATAAATATATATATATATATTTATTTATTTATAGTTATATATTTATATATATGTACTAGCAGCATAAATTTATATATGTAATGAACTATATATTGCATATATAAATTTATGCTGCTAGTACATATATACAAATATATAACTATATAAATAATATATATATATATATATATATATATATATATATATATATATATATATATATAGTTTAGTAACTTAATTTTTGAATAGATTTTAAATTTTTTTATTGTTAAAACTACAATTATTTAAAAATTTAACTAGGAGTTGATGAAGAATGGGGAATCCCCGTTCCCGCTTAATTCCACGCGGGGACGGGGATGGGATGGGGAATATTTTCAATTCTCCGCCGGGGACGGAGACAGGGAAGAGGACGGGGATGGGGACGAGGTTGCGAGGACGGGGACGAGGAGTACACTCCCCGCCCCGTTGTCATCCCTACTTCCAGCTTTTGAATTTTATGCCAAAATAGTTCTCCATTAGCTTTGGAGTTAAGTTGGTGTTAAAATGAAGGGTAAAATTAAAATTTTAGATTTTGTACTCCAATTTAAAGCAATCTGTGATTCCTTTCAGCAGTCTGCGCACATATTTCTTCAAATTAGATTTTTGATCTCCTAAATCTGCAATTAAAATGTGGGATAATCAACTAGAAGGATCCCTTCAAAAAATAAATAAATAAATAAATAAATAACTAGAAGGCCAAAAAAGTTCATCTTTAACTTCATCCACAAACTTCCTAAGACATGTATATGAATATATAAGTTTTACTTTGAATTCTAATATATGTGAGATTTCAATAGCCGATATCTGGACCAAACTTTTATTACGATGTAACATAATTTAAAATATTCGAACTAATAATCTATTGAGTTCAATCAAAATCTAAAACATTTTATAAAGTTTAATTCTTAATTTTGATAATGTAAATAATGTCTAACTTTAAAGTGTAAGCAAATAAGTTATGTTTAAATAAGTAAAGTAAGTAGAAAAGATAGAAGATAGTGATAAATAAAATAAGATGATGATGAATGTAATCATAGTAATGTGGTTATAGTGACTTATAACTAAATAGATAATAGATGATTCTGTTTTCTATTTACAAGACAGTTTTTAAGAATGTTAACAGTTTTTCAAAAATTTTCAGAAATTATTTTCAGTTTTCAAAATAGAAAATTGTGTTAGTAAACATGTTTTCTGTTTTCCAGTTTCCAGAAATTTTCAGTTAGTAAACAACTTATAAATTTTCAGTTTTACCTTTCATTTTAACACCAACTTAATGCCAAAGCAAACGAAATATCATTTTGGCTTAAAATTCAAAAGTCTAAGAACCATTTTGGAAAAATTAAAAATCAATGGACCAATTTGAAAAAATACCATAGTCGGAAGACCATTTTAGGAATTAACTAAAAAAAAAAAACAAAAAACAAATTGACGGCCACTTTGAAGCGCCCCAACGGGACGTGTGCGTCACATGTGCCCATTGGGGCGACCATGAACTCAAGTGCGCGTTTTTTTTTTCTCTAACAAAAATTTTCATTTGCAGGAGAAAAAATCATTCAAAATTATCCTCTCCCACCAACTAAAAACTCATGCTCAGCTTTTCTACTCTGCAAAAATCACCAAAAATGCACAGTTGGGGCCGATGCTTTTACTACATCTACTGCATTTCATACTCCCTTCTTAAATGTCATGATCTGATTGATTTAAAGAACAAAGTATATTAGTGCTTTTTTTGTTGTTGAAAGGAGTATATCAGTGTTTTTATTCATTCACGTTTCTTTATTTAATAACATTTATACTCCATAAAAGTACACCTATCATTTTCCCATAAATATTTGAGTTGTACTACTACATATATTTTATATTTTTATCTCTTCAATTTTATTTCTTAATAGTGTGGTAATTGATAGATTAGTTATTTTTATCATGTGAATCTTAATGAAAATATGAATATCAAAATTTTGTGAGAATAAATAAAAATTGAAAGTAAAAATTTAGTGAGAGTAGTAGTAATATTTCCTAAATATATATGGAGTATATTAATTTGACTACCAACAGAAACTTCAACATCAAGATTATCTTCTTATAATATATATATATAATATAATATATTTTATCCGCAAAACGAGGTTTCTTCATCGTGTAACGTTGGTTCACTTTCAAGAGTCAATCACACTTCTACGTCATCCCAGAAACCAGAAACTGGAAATGATTATTATAATCAGAAGAGGTTAAATTTCAATACGCACGGCCGCCATTGACCCCCTTAGCTTCTCCCTGCAAATATTATTTTAATAATCAACAACTAACCACCCTTTCCTTTAATTATCAATTTATCATCTCTTTCACCACTTAATCCTTTCCTAATTGGGTATGAAACCCATTAGTGGCATTCTCTATTCAATTCCTTTGGATCAGTTTGTAGCTTCACACACTTTTGCAGACTTGCAGTAGTTCTGTCTGTGTCTGCAAACAGGAAAAAGATATTGTACAGCTGTAATCCGGTCAATGGCAGGCAGCCTGACACGTGGCAGCCGGTGAACCACTTGCTCATCTCCTGTGTAGTTTGTACTCCGTATAATGTTTTGGGCAGACCAATATCAGTAGTCATTCACGCATTGCACATTTACTGGCTTATCCCAAGGCTGCAAACAGTGAATATCAGAATCTCTCCCTTTTCTCTCTCTCTCTCTCTCTCATGGTAACTCCAATATTTTGGGTTGAGGAAAAGGTGTTTGTAATGGAGTCATGAAGCGAAAGGTATGTGGGTCTCTCTTGTTTTTTGCTTTTCTTTCATGGGTAGCTTCCTTTTCTGGGATTTCTAGGATGCCAGATATGTTTGCTTGCTGATTATACTGTTTGCTTGGCTAAAAATAGTTGGACTCAAATGAAATTTTTGAGATGGGATGGGGTTTTCAACTTTACAAATATGCTTAAATTAGTATTTAGTAGTAGTTGCTTCTCCTATGATGCATGATATAATCTCCCTCTTGCTTCATATTTGTGTTTCAGACTGGTAAACTTCTTGATCTGTGTTACAAACAATATTTTCTTTTAAACTTTTCCTGGTACTATAGTTATGCCTCTTGCTCCCTATGATGAAGTGGAAGGAACATTATATTGTAGTCTTGAGATAAATCTGCAGATGTTGAATCAGGTTATATGAATTTCTTGAAACCCCGCCCAAAGGACTAGAAGAGATAAACTAGCTTAGATTGCTCATAGCTGATCAGTTCAAACCAAGAAGGTCGATAGGTTGTTAGTTTCTGATGAGAGTCGAACTTGTAATCTTGATGTTACTAAGTCAATTAGGTTATATGAATTTCAGTGTAGTGTAGTTGGAGAAGATGGTGATCATGGATGGGCAGCAATCAGAATCTTGTTAATCCTTAGCTCTTACTATGAAGAGTACTAGGTTGATTTGTTTGGCTGGGATTTTAAAACCTCTTTACAATCTATAAACTGATTATATTGATTGTTACAATCTATAAATAACTAGGCTAGCTACTTTAATTTCAATTCTGACTTAGCTTGTTCATCATATCCAGGTTTCCTTGCCTGTATCTTGTCGACGATGAGCAGTGGCAACAATGAAGAACTGGATTTAAGGCTTGCTTTGGGATATTCTGATCAGAATAATGCGTCGAGAGTGAACAATGGCGAGTCGGGTGCAGGTGTAAATGCGGGTACAGGGGGAATAGTGGGCATGACATTTGCAGCATCTGATCCCTTATCTGAGCTAGTTTGGTCCCCTCACAAAGGTTTGAGTCTGAAATGCACTGCCACTGCCTTAGCTGATAAAAAGCCTCTTCTTTTGTGGAATATGGGGCCTAGCAATGTGACTCACAATTCACCATCACAAACCAATATATTCGACGATGAAGGTAATAAAGATGTTGGGAAAGGCAAGCTTCTAGTGACCGAAGCGATGTCTCTGTTAGACATGGAGGATGCTCAGAGAATTATACATCTCGGTAAATCTTCTTCCAGAAATGTTGTTGCTCCCACCAGGCCAAGCTGTGGAAACGAAATGGGTACGTAACGCCTTTCCTGATATCTCATAGGTCATTAGTCCTTCTTTTGAACAAAAATTCTGCAGTTTTTGTAATCAACTCTCTTTTGGCAGGAAACAGCAGTGGAAGGGAGAGATTGAACACCGGAGATACTAATAAAATTGCAGAAAATCTAAGTAAGAAAAGAAAGAAGGATGCCTCGCCCCCACAGCATATTCAAATCACTCAAAACGACAAATATAATGCAGGTGCAGACTGCTATATATAGTTGAATTTGTTTTAGTATGTGTTTCAGATGTTTGGATTTATATATGATAGTTTGGTCTGGATTCCTAGGATAGGATATGGTTTAGCGTTTTTTCGAGAAGATATAGAGGTCTTAGTAGTAGTAGTAGGGGAGATTCAACCCATAATTTTTCTTTATATCTTATTGATTGTGTCTATTCTAATCAAAAGTTAGGAGAATCTTGTTCCCAAAACCTTAATCTTATTCAATCGTTCGACTTGATTCAGGTCCGGGGGAAGAGAGAGCACAGAAGTCTCTGCAGCAAGTGGCTGAGGATAACGCGAGTGGCAATCAGATTCTGGGATTAGGATTAACGTTATCCTCTGAAATTCATTCCTCAAGAAAGTTGGGATCTCAAGTTGCTCTGAATTTGATACCTCAGCAGGAATCAAATGAAAAGGCGGCGTCTTTAGAACAAGAAAGTGGAGGTAAAAGGGAGGAGCACTTGGAAAAGCAGGAATCCAGTGCTGAAAATGACAAGCAGAAGTTGGTTACAAAAGAAGGCAGTGAACAGAACGAGAAGAGAGTTACGAGGGAGAATTCGGTGCCACTTGAAACCTCTCTAGCGTTGCGTAGAAGGAAAGGAAAGGAGAAAGTTTTCTCGGATGGTAATGGCAATGGCAATAGCAGAATGTCGAGTAACGAGGAAGAAGACAGCCACGAGAGCGTGGATAGCTGTAACAGTACGAGGATGTTTCCTCAAGGCAAGAGACAATTGCAGTTGGAACAACAACCATTGGTTGTTGGGGGCAAAAGGATCAAGACAGAATTGCAAGGGCACACTGCTTCGACCTCGAATGTTGGGAATGATAGCTCGTTTATGACTTGGATATCAAACATGGTAAATGGTTTCTCGAAAACCAATCGAGAAGAGGCTCCTCTACCCCTCCCCCTCGCCCATTCTTTACCCGGGAATGAAAGAAACCGTGGTGAGATCATCACATATTGCAAAGATGTCGAGAGAAACAACACCGGGTTCCAAACTATGTTCCACTCGCTTCTTTGCCCACCCGAGCCAAGAACATTAAAAGATGACTCTTCAACGAGAGAATCTAAAGAAGTTATCTTGCCCGGGAATGATGAGATTGTTGCATATGACAAAAACCACAACTCGGGGAGTGAAAACACGGGCTTCCAATCTATGTTTCGTTCACTTTTTCGCCCACCTTCAGTGATGCCTGAAAAAAGAATGTTAAAAGATGACCCTCCAACAAGAGAATCTAAAGAAGTTATCTTGGCTGATAAGATGATAATCGAAGCTTCACCGATTAGCTGCCACCGGGAGAGTAGTGGATCAGATGAACAAATTTTCGTGTCGAGTGATAAAGTCATCACATCTGCATTGGCACACAGGGATGGGATATCAACTAAATTCCCAATTAAGTCTTTCAATGTCGGTCCAACATGGGATGCTTGCAAGTCCACTTCAACCGAGAAGAAATCTTCTGGCAATTCCTCGAGTCGAAAGACAACCGAGGGAGGGAAGTCCTCGGGTTCTCTTCGTAAACTCAAAACCCGAAATGGAAATAACAACAGTTCCAGTCATCCTTCTGAAGCTCAAAACTTGTGGATTACTCGGTTTTGTGTCAAAGACCATCCCGGTGCCATGAACTTAGACGAATTCAAGGAGAACAGAGATGAAACAACACAGTGTTCTCCTGATCACACGAGGTCTAATCCAAATGCACAAGTTTCTTCTGAATTTCCCATTGATCAGAAAGGTCAATTGAAGAGCTCAGAGGCAATGGCGTCACTGTTTGCAAGGCGACTAGACGCCATTAAACATATCGTACCTTCAACACCTCAAAACGAAGCTATGTGCTTACCAAAAGGTGCATTTGATGCTATAAGGAGAATACGAGTGTCTCGTGGTACTATCCTCAAGTAAGCACTTTTTAATTCCTTTTCTAGTGTTGAGCATATAACCATTAATGTGCAATCCAACTATCAGCTTAAGCTTTTAGTTGAGATGGAGCACATGCTTCAATTTGGTATCAGAGCCAGACCAAAGGTTGCTTCAATTATCTAGTTTTCTCCATCATTAATATTTGACAAATTTAAAGTTATACTCCATATTTTGTTCAGATGGATGAACTCCAAGTCGTCGCTGTCACATTTAGATGGATTTTTCTTGCGTTTGAGAATCGGGAAACAGGAAGCTGAGCTAGGCAGAACAGGCTACTACGTTGCACGTATATCTGGTATGTCCTTATATTGAAATTGAAATGAAAATGTTTGTATGTATGTGTATATACTCGTATTTTAGCAACACTAATGCTACTTTATTTCTAGTTTCTACCCTGATAAATCAGAATTGAGAGGCATATGTGACCTGATCTTCTTCAATGTCACGCCTCACTTTCGACGTTGTGAATCTGCAGGAACCCAAAAAGAGAATCCCGCAACTGATTCTAAGAAATTCATCCCTGTAAGCGTTGGTAGTATCGAATGCTTTGTCGGGTGCCAGTACGTGTCCAACCACGACTTTCTGGAGGTATGTAGCTAGGCCACTTCTATTTAAACCATTTAGGATTTAGATTATTATGGCAAGCTGAGATTCAGTTCTGATGAATCTATGAGGCATATACTGAGATTCAGAAAGTCGATTCTTGGACTAGTAGAAGCTGTATATTCATCGTTTTTAGTCTGCATTGCATCCACAATATCAATACAAACGCCTTTACAGGACGAACTATTGGCATGGTGGAGCAGAACTTCAGAAAGCGGGTGGAAGGTTCCCTCAGAAGATGAGTTGAGAATAAAACTCGAAGAGAGGATGAAGTTGGGTTTCTAGAATTCTTTGGAAAAGATCAATGTAAGTGCAAAGATTTGAGCTTCATGAACATATATATATATATATATATATATATATATATATATATATATATATATATATATATATATATATATATATATATATATGCAACATCAATAGTATTCTCAAGCAGCAATAAAATTAAAAGAAGAATCTCGCTACTTGTTTTCTCGTCTTTGGCAAGGATTTTGCAGCAAGAATTCATGTTTTCTGATCTTCACCTGATTAAGGCTAAAGCTTTAATTTAAAGAACTGCATTATTGGATCCAAGGCTTTTTTTGTGTTTTTGTTTTGGATTTTGATTTTCACCTGGAGTTGTAATGCTGGGTCTATTCTTTCCATTGCTTTAATTTTGATACCATAAAGAGAAAAGAAAGCAATGGGTTATTGGAAATTTTCTTGGTTTAAGTGAATATGGTGCATCTTTTAATGAAATATATGAAAGGTGTAATAATATGAACAAATGTTTGTAAGTATTCATGAAAGGTTGCAATTATTTAAATGTGATCTTGAATTATGATTGTATTTATTTTATCATAAAATAAGCTTTTTTTTTTAAAAAAAAAATATATCGTTATCAAAGTTAACCTTATTTATTCATGAATTGAAATAAGCTTCTTTAATAAGTTGTCTTCACTTGTTACACATCTTACTTTCATCAGAATTTTATCTACTAGTACAAAGGAAGGTTAAGGGTGACCCTTAACATTTGTCACTTTTTTTAGGGGTGAATCCTTTATTAGATGTGCAATAATGATAGATAATGGAATATGTAATGATGATATATAGCTGGAGATGGGGATAGGAAAGAGATTATGTTACAGATACCGGTTCAAATGAGGATGGGATTTTTTGTGCAGTCATTGCAGATTGTACCATTAGATATGTATAAATGCATCACACAGTGTTAAAAAATATATCAAAATAAAATGTACACTTAATGATACATTTTTGAACATTTTGTGGTGCATATATGCATACCTAACGGTGTGTAACTATATGACCGCACAGAAAACACGGTTAGCATGGAAACCTGACCCTTATGTTACATGCATGCATTTTGATATGTTTTCACGTTGTGAGATTGGGGGAAAAAAATGTGGTCGTACATTTGCTTGACTTACACGTAAGTCAATAAACATGCATGTCTTATTATTTATTTTACACTTGATTGTATGAACTTTATAGTCCATAATACTCTCCAATTTCTCCGTGATCTACCATTCTACCAATAAGTTTTATAGAAGACGAACAATCAAATGATTTACTTCTTCTATTGAGGATTTTTTTGATGATAACCGTATAAGCACTTCAAACCTTAAATTAGATGGCTGGTGTACTTAGGAAGAGAAAGACGTTGGGATTGGAAATGAGAAAAATGGCTTTCGAAAATTGTTTTTAAGATTTTCTCGCGTTTGGGTATTCAAAGAAAATTAAGTCAGGCAAATATTAATTTTGGTCAACGAAAAATGTTTGCTTATACGGTTATCCTAAAAAAAAAAAAAAATTCTCAATAGAAGGATGACCAGGGATCAAGTCTCACCAACGACAGTGTGGGAGCAACCTCTCAAAGTGAGGGGTTCCTTGTGCACAGTGAGCACAGGTCTAGCCTAAGTCTCACCAACTCCAGTGAGGGGGTTCCTTGTGCACAGTGAGCACAGGTCTAGCCCAATCGTTATGCTCTGGACTCGTGTCTCTTCTTCTCCTTTTTTTTTTTTTTTTTTTTTTTTTTTTTTTTAATTTCAGATTCATTATAGGAGTATATGTTCATAACTTTATTACTATATGTTCATAATTGTAAGTTCATAATGTCAGAGCTCTATGTTCATAATTCAATAAGTGTACATTCATACTTCCGTAACTGTACATTCATAATTCAATAACTGTAAATTCATAATTTTCGAAGCTCTATGTTCACAATTTTAGAGCTCTATGTTGACAATTTTAGAGCTCTATGTTCATAATTTTATCACTATATGTTCATATTGTAAATTCATAATGTCAGAGCTCTGTGTTCATAATTTCATAACTGTATATTCATAATTGCATAACTGTACATTCATAATTGCATAACTGTACGTTCATAATTCTGTAACTGTACATTCATAATTCAATAACTGTAAAATCATAATTTTCGAAGCTCCATGTTCACAATTTTAGAGCTCTATGTTCATAATTTTATCACTATATGTTCATAATTGTAAGTTAATAATGTCAGAATTCTGTATTTATAATTTTATAACTTACATTCATAATGTCATAACTGTACATTCATAATGCCATAATTGTACATTCATAATCCCACAACTGTACATTCATAATGGCACAAATGAATAACGCCGTTAACGGTGAGACAAAATCAAATTTTTTTTTTTTTAAAACTGGAATGACGGGATTTTCTTAAAAACGACGTCGTTTTGGAGTCATGTCCACAATGCATTGTGGACACGGGTCCAGGACATAATTTGTCAATCTAGCCTCTCTGGTTCATGTTCAATTGAGTTACCATGATTTACATCCTCCCAAATGCTCTGTCCGGTCGGAGTGTGGGGATAGTAATAATGGGCTATGGCCTATGTGATGCAATTCTAGAGTGCATGTTCTCAAGAAGCTCTTAATAATGGCGTAAGGCCCAATTAAAAGCAGGCGGCCCGTTTTGTTCAATTTTCATCTTACCCGAATCCCAAACCCTACCACCTTAATATAACAGATTAGACACATAGATATTGGTTCAAACCCTAGCAGCGCCCACCTCCGACGCAGCGAAGCTTTCAGCTTTCATTTACCCAACAATGGTAACTCTATTCCTGATGCTCTTTCTGTCGCTTTTATGTCCATATGTGCACCAGTATGTATATTCCGGTTAGCCATGTTCACTGATGAAGCTGTGCGGTTTGACTACAGGCTGACGCAGAACACGATGTGGCGGCAGGGCAGCCAAAGAAGAGAACGTTCAAGAAGTTCAGCTTCAGAGGTGTGGATCTTGATGCGCTCCTTGATATGTCCACAGATGACCTCGTCAAACTCTTCACTGCCCGAGCTCGCAGAAGGTATTTTGTGCTATTCGATTGTATGGATTGCGTCGTATTTGAATATGCGGAGATTTAGTTTTGAATTTGGTTGTGTTGATTGAATGATAGGTTCAAGAGGGGTTTGAAGAGGAAGCCTTTGGCCTTGATAAAGAAGCTCCGCAAAGCAGTATGCCACTATTTCTTTCCCGTTTTGTCTATGACTTGTGTTGAGTTATAACATATGCTATTTTGTTTATATTTTTTGGGCAAATGGTAATTAATAAGGTCTGAGTATGCTTGATTGATTTGTATGTCTGATTGTCTGGTAGTTTGTAATCTGGCTGGTATTTAGAAAAGTTTATGGCTATGTATTCTAGAATCTGGAACTGGTGGCTTTGGGTAGGAATTTGCAAACATATATAGAAAATTGTTAGTTCATTCTGAAGGTTAAAGGTAGTTTCTACCGATTTATGATGATGAATTATGATTTTGAAGTGCAAGTCGGTCATTTGTATGTTTGGCAATTGATGCTTATGAAGTTTCTTGAATCATAATCAGTGTTTTATTTCTATTTAATGACACATGTACTTAAGTTCATTACATATTTACATTTCATGTTCTCAGAACCACTGATTTTAATCTAAGCACTGTTAATTATTGAACAGGAGTATGTAATCCAGAGCGAATTATATTATATTTATTTTGTTTTCACTTCATTTATGTGTAGGGCATTGTAGTAGCCAAATAGTTTTCCTTTTGATTTGTTTGTATGTTGAGGGACTTAACTGATCTGGACAAGAGACAAAATAAGAGAAACGCCTAAGGCCGAGCCCTTCCCTCGTGAAAAAAGGGGTGGGGTGGTATTCCACGAGATAGGGTATTCATTGTGGCACATCATTGATGTGTTAGGCGGACATTAATTTTTGGGGACTCCATGGCCACTTTGCAGCTATAGCTCACTGCTAAAGTGATAGGAAAGCCCTACACTTGCTAGTTTGTTCATGGCACACCTGTGCTCCATTTGATGTTAATTGCCTGGAAAAAGATATAATGCATTGCTTTGTTCTATCACCACAATATTTTTCAAAATTCTCTCACAACCACTAACTTTAGTTCTTGATCAGCACAATCATGTTATCAATTTTTGCAATAATGTTTTAATCTAATGCTTGCAATATTTTATTGTAGAAACGTGAGGCTCCACCGGGTGAGAAGCCAGAGCCAGTGAAGACTCATTTGAGGAACATGATTATTGTTCCTGAGATGATTGGCAGTGTTATTGGAGTTTACAATGGTAAAACCTTCAACCAGATTGAAGTCAAGCCAGAGATGATTGGGCACTATTTGGCCGAGTTCTCCATCTCATACAAGCCTGTCAAGCACGGTAGGCCAGGTATTGGTGCTACTCACTCGTCAAGGTTCATCCCTCTCAAGTGATACAACTCCTCATATCCAGATGCTTTTCTAGTGGTATTATCAAATTCTTTACAGTTTTGTTCAAGATGTGTATGTGCGAACCCTTTTTTAGTTTGAGTTACAGACAAGAATTTGCGGACAGGCTTAAGTTTAATGAATCTTTATCTTGCATTTTATGGAATGTTTTGCACAATGCACATCTCAAGCTCAGAATTTTATTTTGGCGGTGACTCCTTTCTATGTTCTATTTCTGAATCTGCTGTGTTCATTGAAATGTCCAATTTCAATACTCACTTGTTTGGTTGTTCAGGAGCCTCATAAGTAACACTTCTATAAAGAGTCATTTCCTACATAGAACTTATTTCTCACTTTGCGAATAGGAGAAACAAGGAGTTTTTAATGCTAAAATTGTATGCTTTTTTGAATTGATGCAATCATGAGAGTGTAGTGATTGAGTAATTCCTTGTTCTAATTCTTTGGATGATGAGGAAAACCCCACATTTCTTGTGTGATTAAATCCCAGTCTTGTGACCCTAGTCAGCAAAGGATCACAAGGAATTAAACCAATCTAGGTTATCCATAGATGATCGGACTGGTTCAAACCAAGAGAGTAAGAGATTTAGGTTTGAACTTGAATAACACGGGTCCCCATCCTTTTGTGTTGACCATTTCTTGGCAGTTTTTACGAGCCAACAGAAATACATGAGAGCAGAAGAGAAGCCGATGAGACAAACAGTAATTGCAAGTCCTATGGTATTCGACAATACAACGTAGGCTCCTGTAACAAATGCCAACACCATTGACCCCAACGCCATGAACACCAACCCAGACGCTAAATCGTACTGATAGAAGATCTCCTGATACGTCTCCAGGTAAAATGCAGAGAAATACAGAAACACTGCAGAAGTGGAGCACATGAGTGCTATGGTGTTAGTGATGACGAACGCCTGGAACGCTCTTTCTCGCGACAGAATCGCCATCCCGGCGCCAGGGCTACTGCTGTTGTAGCCGCCTGGCAAAGTGAAACCGGCCGCGAACGTCACTGTTGCCACCAGTGTTGCGACTATCAAATGCATTTCTGCTAGCTGCTTCTGCTCTTTGATTTTCTTCTGAACCTCTGGGCTATCTTGTCTCTCTTTAACCTCCTGACGATTCCCCAGAAACCCAACTTTTTTCAGTTTATATTTGATGAAGGGTGCCTGCATGCAGCCATTTCCCATTCCTTCAAAAGGATTAGTAATCACAGAAACCACATTTGATGGCTCGAACTTCAGAATAGATAACTAACAATCTAAATGTATACCCGGTCTAGTATGTATTTATCGGTGTATACTATGTCGAGCGGGGTGAAGTTTTCGTTGTTATATGTCCTCTTATTAGCTCTTGGATGAGCTATGAGGTTGCGTGGATGGCAGCGGGAAGCAGCAAGCAGATGGAGAGGGGTGTTGCCATCGCGATCTTTCTCATCGATGAGGTGCTCGAAATTGCGGTCTGCAAGCCCGAATTTTAACGTACGAGACTCGTTGTTTAGTATTGTAACATGTAGGAAATTCTGGGACTTGCTGTTCACCATCTCACAACAATCTGGGCAGTGTGAAAATATCTCTTTCAGTACTTGGGAATGACCATGGCTGGCAGCTATGTGTACTGCCGTCGTCCATCCGCCATTGCCGCCGTCATCTTGTCTGCCTGTGCGTCGATAAGCTGCCGTTTTGTTGAACCGTAGAATCTGCCTGATGGCTTCCACGTTTCCTTTCTTCGCTGCATGGTGCAGTGGAGTCCACCCCTCTTCGTCTTCTTCCTCCACTAGATCTTGCTTCCAATTCAATAGCAATCTCACACACCCTAAAAAGTAAATAGATACTGAATTCAATATATATGCCATTATATTGTAGTGGATCGGAAATCAATCATGTAGCAAAGATTAAATTAAAGGTGTGGTCTGAACAAATGGTTAACATATGTCTATAGTTAGTTAACATATTCTATACAAATAGTTAACAGTTTATGCAAGTGTCTATAAATTTTTTTTGTTATATGTTGTGTTTGTAATTATGATGTTCATTAGTTTCAATTTGTTTAGATGTATAGAAATGATTAATTACATTTATGTCAACTATATGTATAAAATTTGGAGGTTATTTTAGACCAGGACCACAATGTAAATAGAGCTCTAGTTCATGGTAAAATGACTGAAATGTGTAAGTAGGCACATGTATTTCTGAAAATATGTGGCTGCTGGGGATTGAACGAAAATATGAAAAACAGGTTTGGGAAATGAGTTTTATTATATTTCTGATCAAACATGAAACGCAAGAGAAACGCAAATCCCACTTTTTTTTTTTTTTTTTTTTTTTTTTTTTGTCTTTTCCAGCAAAAGGACCAGCAAGAAGGCCAGGAAGAAGATGAAGATGGAGATAAAATTCAGAGCAGTCCCAACAGTGAAAATAACAATAGTGCACAAACGTCACCGCCTAATAGTAGCAGTTCTCCCCACCGCCACCACCCGTTGTCGCTGCCACTGCCACAACTGCAGCAATGTCAATTACGCCTACAACGAGAGCGCCCACAGGCAAAAGATCCGAATTCAATGACCATGAAAGCGACCCTTCACTCCTCGCAATCAATACCCAGAGCTGCTTCTTCTAAACCCAATCCAAATCTTCTGTCGCTGCAGCAGCTATGTTCGCCACCGTCGGACTTCTGGCCGCCCAGTCTTTCCCACCGTTTTCAGCTCCAGTTTTGGCGCCCCTTCTGACATGGGATTTGCGTTTCTCGAGAAAGGCAAGTCTCACTTGCATTTCAGGTTTGACTGGAAATGTGATAAAACACATTTAGCAAAAGTGCTTTTTATATTTTCATCCAATACCCAGCAACCCACCAGTCTCATATTTTTTAAAATGCATGTGCCTACTTACACATTTCCGCCATTTACCTTGATAGTTAAAAATTGCAGCAGCATGCAAAGGATTTCTGCCATATGGGCCGCTATAAGCTGGCGATGTGCAAGTCGTCACCATTTTTTGCAAAGACGACTCATGCCCGCACTCGGCCGCCAGGTAAAGCGGCGTCTCCCCACCTTGATTCGCCGGGAATGGGAACTCACAGTCTTCTCCGACCAAAATGTTGACGATTTCAACGTGACGGTTCCTCACCGCCATGTGCAACGCCGTGTCGTCCACATTATCACTCATCCTCAGCATCTCCTTCTCCAGGCTTATTCCGGACTCACCACCACCGCCGCCGAGTCTTTTGGCGCATTCCAGGAGGGCCTGGACCGCATGCAGGTGCCCACCTTTTGCTGCGATGTGAAGCGCCGTCTCTCCTTTGGTGTTCGCGCGTGTGAGAAGTGAGGGACACAGTTGGAGGATTTTCGTGGCGGTTTCCCCGCGGCCGAACGTGGCGGCGACGTGGAGGACGGTGTTGTTGTTCAGCGTCCGTTGGGCATCATTGTCGATTTGGTCCTTGAACGCTGTTACAGCAGCTCCGGCCGAGGTGGCTGACCCTCTCTTTATTTCCTCGTACAGGCGGCGATCCATTTGGCTCTGATCCCTTTTTTTGGTTTAATAATTTACTACTGATCTGACCAGGCTTTGCTATCCCATATATATGCGCAGGCTTTTTGCTTATTTATTTTGCCCCCTATGCTTAGTTTACTGGTTTAGTAAGCAGTATTTGGGAATTAGCTGGAGCGTTTTCTAATCTTAGCCTTCATTTTGTTAAACGCTCTGCGAACAAGGTTGCACACGAGGTAACTCAGGAAGCGGTGTTTAAGTCCGACTGTGTGGACTGTTTTTCAGTCCCTTTTTCTTCTGTTGTTCATGTTTCAAATCTTGACTCTATTTAATATATTGTCATTTGTCTATTTAATAGTTGATTGTTGTTGAAAAGTAAATAAATATTGCAATTTTTTTTTTTTTTAATTATGGTTTACATAAATCAATAGTTGATTGTACTATGTTTCACTTTCTATACCCTTTCTCTTCTTCTTGAGGCAGTATAAAGCAAGAGATCAGATGCAAGACATCAATTATTCTGTTTACACGTTACTTTATATGTTAAACCGTACAGTGAAAACATATATTTGAAAAGTACAAATATTAGTTTCTTTTCATGTATATATACTTTTCTTTACTAGGGCAAGCAAAGTAATTTCGTAAAGTGCAAAAATTTCAAGAATAGGATTATTGTCTTCCAAATTCTGGTAATAACTTTATTACAAAGTAACTAAAGTATCAGACCGATAGAGCATTTGAGAGGATGTAAAGACCGGTGCTCACTGCGCACAAAGAGTCCCCCTCACTTTGAGAGGTTCCTGGTCATTCTTCCAAAGTTTCACCTCTATGACCAGTTGAGCTACCAATGCGGGCATTTTGGACATTTTAATTATGGTTATTAATGGAGGATTTGGGTTTAGTTTCATAGAATGATTGGAGCCAAGGGTATAGGTTAGACATAAGGAACCAAGGAGCTAGGGGTGTAAGTTAGGCCTAAGGATGTTGGTCTAAATTTGATAGAGTAAAACTCTAGGACGGGATGGGGGGTGGGGGGTTTGTGACTTATTTTGTTTATAAAAAAATAAGTTAGAGTCAATTAGCTAGAGATTTTTCACTTAATTAAATAAGTTGTGTTGGAGATAATGAACCACAATCGATTTAATATCCCTTAAAATAATATTTATATATATACACACGAAATATATATAAAATATTATTGGATATATATATCCGAAATATATATATACACACAAATATATATAAAACGGATCCAAAGGTTATATATACGTATATATCTACGAGAAAGATATAACAATATATATCAACCAAAATGAACTTATAATCCTCAGATTATAACTCCAAATCAACAAGAAAGAACGGATTTTTGCTTAGAGCATAATCCTAAAACAAGAAAGAAGGAGAAGAAGAAGGAAATGTACGAGTTAGGCAAGGTGCCTGTCTTTCCTTAAAACCTTATTTGCCACCTCCCAAAAGTGCTAGGAGCGTTGTGGCCTAGGTTTCCCAGGATAAAACGTACAACGGTTCGACGTTTGAGCACCCAAACGAACGAACCCGGCGAACAAGAGCACGGGCAAAACACAGCTTCAATAATGGAGTAGGAGCAGAATTTTTGAGAAGAAAAAGTGCTTATCTTTGTGTGTTGTGTACTCTCGTGTTCTTCCCTCACTAGTTGTCTCTCACTATGCATGAGAAAAGCCTCTACTCCCACTACACTCTTATATAGGAGGTTGGTACTTAATAACATTATTATGACACATTAACCAACATAAATTCAATTTAAAAATTGAATTATAACATTTGAAACGGTCGTACTTATTATCGAAATAATATCAACGGTCACGAACTTAATATCCGATTAATTCGTACCGACCATAACGTTCCGTTTCAAATATCTGAGTGACCGAGAAGTCCGTACAAACCCGAAAGGTTAACGAATTGGGACCGAAAACCACACCCGAATGGTCCGCAAAGTACCGAAACGGTGTGGCACGAATCAATGCACATAACATTGACTCGTGCAGCACGAAAGATAGCTCACACGAAAGGAGCTTAATTCACTAATTAAACTTGCTTAATTACATGTAGCATCTTTCGTCCATGCATAACATTCGTCCATGCAAACTTTCGTCCCAATTCCTTTTTCACTATTTTAAGCTTTCCAAAGCTTAATCACAAGCTTGACAACTCATGTTGTCACACTAATTAAGCTTAATTAAGCTTAATTTTAAGCTTTAAGCTTTCTAAGCTTAATTTGACTTCTCTCAAATAGGTTCACTTTGAAAATCAATTTCTCATTCACCTATTACCCATTTTGAGCGTACATTATATCAAATTCTTCGTCTCACTACGAAGAACCCGAATCCACCTTGACCCGACCCAAATCGGAAGTGGATCCCACATATATTTGTACCACAAAATAATCACTCAAAATATCATTTTAATGCTATTTTTTTCCAACAATCCCCCACATGAATGAAAAATGATTTTCAGGGTATTTTGAAATCGGAAACAACTGTGTTTAACGGTTGATCCCTGCATAGGATAGGTAGGGATCACTATACCCTTTGAACCTTCCCTTGTGAAGACATGTTTACTCTACTGGCTGTACGGTAGAACGCGATGTCTTTGAACCGACTGCCGTTTGTGTAGACGATGACATATCTCACACAGGAACCTCCCAACCATGCTCTATTCTCATGAGTGTGCCCATTTTGGTCGTGGGTCACCGTCCTGGTTCTGCAAGAGTTTGTGAAGAATTGTGCCCATCAATTCTCCTTTGAAGCGACCCTCACTTCTCTCTCACATAGGTGATTCTTTTCCGAGTATACCGCATACTTACACATGTCAACCGGCATTCGAATCATTAAAACATCAACATGCTAACCTTACGCGGGAGTCACTGTTTCTAACGAGGAGTGGTAGGGAGTCTGAGACCCCCACAGTGACACGCTCCGTTCCATAATTTAGTTGTCCCATTGAACCTAGGTGTCAGCTAGGTTGGGTATCCACTATAGAACTTTTAGTCCAAGGGCTTTAGACCCATTCCTCGTTCCAACTTCTCCACAACCATTTGCTTACCCTCGGGTTAGCGAGTTAGCGGCCGCTACGTTATCTTTTGACATCATGTAGTCAATAGAGATAACTCCCGTTGTGAGAAATTGTTTAATGGTATTATATCTACGACTTATAAGTCTAGACTTACCATTCGACATTTAACTCTGTACTTACCAATTTTGGCTTGACTATCGCAATGCACACAAATTGGAGGTACGAATTCACCACTAGGAACATTCTCAAAATAATGGATAGCCATTCGGCCTACTCGCTCGCGACACGAGTGTAAGGCTCTCAGCTTTGATCCCGTCGGATCTTAGCTATCACAAATTCATTTCGAGAATTTCCGTTTAACCGACTGCACCGGCCTACGTAAAGACGTAGCCTTTGATGGACTTAACGTCCTTTGATAACCGTGCTATACTTTCCAAGTACAGCTAGATATCCCAAGTAGTGCAGTCCAAAGTCACGAGCATACCTTAAGTATCTCATAACTCTCACTATTGCCTTCTAGTGCGTAACACTAGGGTTACTCGTATATCTATCGAGTTCGTTAACCGCAAAGGCAATATCCGGACTAGTACAACCCATTTGACACAATTAAACTACCAATAATCTGAATGTATTCTCCGTGAGAAGTACAATCTTTCGTGATTATTGGCTAGTTGTACGTTAGTATCTAACGGTGTTCAAGCCACTTGATTAACATCCTTTACAAGGATTCAATCAACACAAAGAGATTGGCTTACCACGAGACCTTACGGTCTTCTCACGAGTTTAATCTCGAAGATTAAATCTGCTAAACTCACTCGTCTCATGTCAAATCTCAAATTTAACATGACCATGGTAGAATTGATCATGTGATCGTTACTACCATGTTGAGTTTATCGTGTATAGACAAATAGTGATAACCTCGTCTATCGTACGCATTGCGTAGACCTTTGTCACCTTTGTTTATACTAAACTCCTTAAACATCATTGTACGATTAAAACTTACACGCCAAATACTAAGGCAATTGTTTCAAGCCATACAATGATCTCACCAATTACACACTTTCTTTCCATAGCGCGGAACCACAAAACCCTCGGGTTGTTCCATGTCTATTAAGAAAGCGATACATCCATTTCGATAAACTTTCAAGTCTCGCTAAACAGCTCTCGGAAAGTATCATCCTAATGGATTTCATTCTCATCACAAGAGAATACATATTGAAGTAATCGTGGCATTCGTGTTGCATGCAATCTACAATTACAAGCCTGGCCATTTTACTTCGATATAACTAACCGGTTTTATCTTCCGACTAGTGATCCGTTTAGGATCTAGAGGTTTTACAACCCGAAGGAAGAACAACCAGTTCCAAGTATGATTCTCTAAGATAGAATCTATTTTACTCTCGGTAGCCTTTCTCGGGTTGGTCCACCTGTAGAAGTCACAACTTCTACATATGTTCGAGGCTTGTTTTCTAACAACATTGTCAGAAAATCCAATTTATTTTCTAGTAAACAAGTTAGAATATGTGCGTCACATTCTAGCATGCACGTCAGAAAATCTGGACCAAAGAATTTTTCAATCCTAGCTCTCTTGCTACGTCTAGCTTTGAGCTCGGGTTCTCTTTCATACCCTTCAACCATAGCTACGCCGAAAGTTCCTTTCAACGTGCTAGGTCCTTTATTGAACCTTCACAAAAATACATTTTCCAAAGAATGATGAATTTCTTGATTCAATTTATTGTGTTCTTACGTACATCCACACTATAGGACTCGTGTACTAAGAACCAATACACACATTTGGCAAGACACCCCCACATTTCGGGCATTAGTAGGAAACTTCCTACGTACCCACAATTCGTAAGAATTTCATGTGGGCAACCTTATTTAAAAGGTATTTACTTGTCCAAAGTGTTGTCTCACCCCTCATACTTTGAGGTAGACCCGAACTTATCAACGTCTTGATATTTATGTTCGGCAACAACGTTCGATTGAGGTGAATATCGTACTGTACTCTCGAGTACAATTCCATCACTTGCGCCGAAATCACCAATAGGTGTTTCACGTTCACCACATCGATAGTTCATAACCGCATTAATCAGTGCTTCCGAAATTGAAGCACGAATCAGTGCTTAGTAGTGAAACACGAAACATGCTATACCAAGCACGAATCATTGCTTCTAAACTAACGCATCGATTCCAAAGCAATCTCTATTGCTTTAAATTATAAACTCACAACAACCTTTCGTTGCTTAATTTATAATTACAGTGCTACCTGGCACTGGGATTATTAGTTAATTACACAATTAACCAAACTTCCTTTCGTGCTAATCACATAACACTTTTACAACGCTAAATTTAATTAGCCACATACTATACGAAAGGTTTAAGCTAAGTAGATTAGCATTAGGACCAATCATAATCTAGCACCTTTATTGCTATTACTAAAGCACCAAATGCTTAAGTTTTCAACACCTAAAGGTGCAGCCACCAAGTGGCCGAAAGTGCCTAATTAAGCACTCTACCTAGTGCTTGATAGCACTGTTACAGTGTTTTAATTTGCAGTTCCAAGTGCCAAATTAAATTACACTTTCCATTAGTGCTACAAAAGCACTATTCACCAAAACACAATTTGTCTCAAATTAAATATACTAGTATAATTTGGAATTTTTGATCAAGTTAATTATAACACAATTAACGAGAACAAATCAACCAAATTTTCCAACTAGTTGAATCAAACTCATATAATCGTTCTTAGAATAATATTTAAAATATTCAACACTTGAGCTGTGACGCTCTCGATTATATAGTTATTCCAATTTTTGACAAATTGATCCTTGAAATCCGTATCGTTCTACATGAACCTGAACCGAAGTTCGTTACGGGATTTCAACATGTAACACGCTTGTTACATTTCATTTCGGCCGTTAAGCCATTTTAGCATTTTCCACATAATGCCCCGTGATGCACTACGCACCCATATTGTATCATTTCATACATTTGACATTATTCTAGTTAATAATTCGTATGTACCAAGATTCAAATCATTGGAACGATTATATTTTTATTCAAATAAAAATATTCCAAGGATACTACAACATTTATTCAAAATAAATAAATAGGAAAATACATTGGAAACACATTTCCTTATTCCTATCTCGTAGTGATCCTTCAAACCCGTGTGCCTTGTTCCATTCTCAACCGTCCACTCCACAAATGGTGGTCCATAGCGCACACCGGGGGTACCTATGGTTGTGACCTCACTCGTCCAACCATCCACATATTTTAAACATAGTGAAGTTGTCCTCAACCTTCTCACCAGGATGACGGTTCGCTTCATAGTGGCATTTTTCCTTCTTCTCATAATCTTCTTGAAAGTTAAGCTTCCGCTTGCCTTTCCTTTGATTATTGTTGAAGACATTGGTCACACTACAATAGTCCTCAGACCATGTAGTGATCACAGCATCATAGGATCCTTCGTGGCTTTTAGCCGATCCACTAGGCAACACAATAGGTACCAATTGTGTGTCACGAGCCACAGGTCTACCGGTTCGTGAACCAACGTTCTCCGGAGCACCATCGTGTGTTTTTGCAACTCCTATGAAAATATCATTTCCAACGTTGCTGCCATCAACTGGCATCACGGAACGTGCAACATCGTTGTCGTTCCGACCATTTGAATGTGCACCTCCGGCAACATTCACGGATCCAATACTCTTGGAATCCAACGATTTGTTCATTATCAAAATTAAATAAGGTTTTAAGATTGTTGGAGATAATGAACCACAATCGATTTAATATCCCTTAAAATAATATTTATATATATACACACGAAATATATATAAAATATTATTGGATATATATATATCCGAAATATATATATACACACAAATATATATAAAACGGATCCAAAGGTTATATATACGTATATATCTACGAGAAAGATATAACAATATATATCAACCAAAATGAACTTATAATCCTCATATTATAACTCCAAATCAACAAGAAAGAACGGATTTTTGCTTAGAGCATAATCCTAAAACAAGAAAGAAGGAGAAGAAGAAGGAAATGTACGAGTTAGGCAAGGTGCCTGTCTTTCCTTAAAACCTTATTTGCCACCTCCCAAAAGTGCTAGGAGCGTTGTGGCCTAGGTTTCCCAGGATAAAACGTACAACGGTTCGACGTTTGAGCACCCAAACGAACGAACCCGGCGAACAAGAGCACGGGCAAAACACAGCTTCAATAATGGAGTAGGAGCAGAATTTTTGAGAAGAAAAAGTGCTTATCTTTGTGTGTTGTGTACTCTCGTGTTCTTCCCTCACTAGTTGTCTCTCACTATGCATGAGAAAAGCCTCTACTCCCACTACACTCTTATATAGGAGGTTGGTACTTAATAGCATTATTATGACACATTAACCAACATAAATTCAATTTAAAAATTGAATTATAACGTTTGAAACGGTCGTACTTATTATCGAAATAATATCAACGGTCACGAACTTAATATCCGATTAATTCGTACCGACCATAACGTCCCGTTTCAAATATCTGAGTGACCGAGAAGTCCGTACAAACCCGAAAAGTTAACGAATTAGGACCGAAAACCACACCCAAATGGTCCGCAAAGTACCGAAACGGTGTGGCACGAATCAATGCACATAGCATTGACTCGTGCAGCACGAAAGATAGCTCACACGAAAGGAGCTTAATTCACTAATTAAACTTGCTTAATTACATGTAGCATCTTTCGTCCATGCATAACATTCGTCCATGCAAACTTTCGTCCCAATTCCTATTTCACTATTTTAAGCTTTCCAAAGCTTAATCACAAGCTTGACAACTCATGTTGTCACACTAATTAAGCTTAATTAAGCTTAATTTTAAGCTTTAAGCTTTCTAAGCTTAATTTGACTTCTCTCAAATAGGTTCACTTTGAGAATCAATTTCTCATTCACCTATTACCCATTTTGAGCGTACATTATATCAAATTCTTCGTCTCACTACGAAGAACCCGAATCCACCTTGACCCGACCCAAATCGGAAGGGATCCCACATATATTTGTACCATAAAATAATCACTCAAAATATCATTTTAATGCTATTTTTTTCAACAAGTTGAACTTTAAACACTTCTAAAAGGTGCTAATGATCTTGTGGTTAGTAAAAGAAAAACTTCATTTAGTATTGACTCTATGTGCATTGAAATTTCATTAGTATTGACTCTTTGTGCATTGTTTAACTAAGAGACCATTAAAATGTGTTCGGATTTTACATGCATGGATTGCATACAATAGCTATTTGTTAGAGGGAGGGGCAACTTGTTCATGAAATTCAACTTAGGGCATCCTCAATAGTGTAAAATTTTGAGGAGATTTTACAGGTATGATTAGGAAAAAGAAAATGGAAGGGGAGGGGATAAAAAGAAAAAAAAAACTAAAATTTCAAAATTAAAAAAAAAAAACAAAAAAACATATATTTACGAGCCAAGACTGGCGCGAGAGTCCTTTGTTGGGGGACCCACCCCACTGCCAAAGTCCTTTTTTTTTGCAGGAAGAAAATTTTCAGAAAATTTTGCCTTCCCATTTGTCCTTATTTTACTCAAAGAAATTTTACTGTTCCAAAATGTGGTGATGCACTCCCTATTGGGGATGCCCTTATTGTTATTTTCAAGAAATTTTCTTGAAAATACATGTATCCTCAAGCATTCTCATGTTGTATGTGCTTATTGTTATTACAATAGTTAATATCCTCATATTTTTTGACAATTGCTACATGTTAAACTCCACCAAACAAGTGGCTTCACAAGGTTATCAACAACCTATATATAGCTACTCAAGGGCTTGGTGTCAACATGAGTCAAACCATTTTTCAAGAGGGAAAAACACCAATGTGTACGTCACAGCCTCAATGGTGTAACATATGTGGAGGATCCTATGAAACCAAAGGATGCTACTTATTATATTCCAATTATCAATACCATGGCCAATGCCCAAAATCAAGGATCTCCCTACCAAGAGTCTCAACAAGTGTATATATAATAAGAATTTACACGCAAAACAGAACTAGGTGACATTTTTGTAAATATTTTGAAATTTATGTATAAGTGATAACACTATAAAATACACTTAGTAATATCATAGAGTACATCATGTGATGCTATAGGTGCACTGAAATTGTTTACCTGTTATAATTTATGGTTTAGTTTCCTTTTTTTTTTAATGGTTTAACTTTTTAAGCGGGATTCATAAATTCACTTTAGAGTTTAGTAGTTATGGTTTGTCTTTAAAGTGCACATAACAACAATATAAAGTACACCTAACAAACTAAATGTAAATTTTGACAATTAAATATTCAATTAGGATTTATTTTTTAATTTTTCCGCATTTTTATCTAGATATTCATTCAAGTATGCCTTCTAAACTACAAAATTAATTATATTAGAAGAAAGAGCATTGCAAATTTATAAAAATAACTCCAAAAAAATTAAAAGTTTTGCATATTTGATTGTCAAGATTATTATTGTTGTTGTTGTAATAGTAGCAAGGTTGCAAAAATTGCTAGGCGTTTCTCGGGTGCTTAGGGGGTGCCGATTAATCGGCGCCCTTTCAAAAAAAAAAATTTATTTAAGACTTGGTAATTATAATTTATTTAATACTTTAATAGTTAGTACTAAAATGTTAAAGATTTAAAATACAACACAAAGTCACAACTCACAAAGTATTAATATTATAGTACTTGATTTTAATTTTTTTATTATATTTTTTAGGTTTGGGACCAATTTGAACAATTTGGGATTATTTTACTAAAAACGGCGTCAATTTAAGCGAAATAACTCATTTTTTTTTTTAAAAAAAAAACATAAAAAAATAACTACTCGGTAGTCTGGCCGCCTAAATTCTAGGCGGTCGGCCACCGCCTAGGCACGATTTTTGCAACATTGAATAGTAGTAGTAGTTATTATTATTACTTTTTGTTGTGACAATTGAAATCAGTGCACTAAGAAGATTCCATGTGATAGATTCAACTAAAAAGAATATTGATAAAAATCAAGTTTGTGTTCTTTAGATTCCCAAAAAAAAATACGCCAAATCTGTCTTTTAACTCTAATAAAAAAAAAGATCATAAATAGATAACTAGTATATGTTATTAATAACTAATTAACTTCAACTAAAAAATGATATTGAACAATCTTCACAAACAGTCAAATTTGAAACTTTATAATTATTATATGAATTGTTTGATTAATTTGGCTCATCTACTCAAATTTGAACTCGAAATTGTGAAAACGTTGGCAAGGCAGGCCATTGTATATTTGTATCCCCAGATGGTAAGTTGTTACTAAAAAATTGCATTTTTCATAAAAAAAGAAAAAAGAAAAAAACTCTAAACTCCAAATCGCACCACCAGAAATGTCTTCGTCTCCGGCACCGTCCATCCCCGCCGTCCCGCTTCGTCCGTGGCCGCAATTTGCGGACACCGCAGCCCTAAGCATCCCGATCTCCTTCTCCGACGCCACCTACCGGATCAACCAAAACCTCCGGTATTTCGTTGGGAATTACGCCGTTCTCTTCTTCCTCGTCCTCCTCCTCAGCCTCATCTCCCGGCCCCTCACTCTCATTCTCTTCCTCGTCATTTCCGCTTCCTGGATCTTCCTCTATCTCTCCCGATCCGAGGCGCTAGAGCTATTCGGCTTCGACATCGACGATCGGATTATTCTAGGGCTTCTCAGTTTGATCACTCTCATCGCCTTGTTCGTGGCCGGAGTGTGGAGTAACGTCTTCATCTCAGTGGCTATCGGAGTTGTTTTAGCTTGCCTTCACGCCGCCATGAGGGCACCTGAGGATCAGGAGGCTTCGCCTTACGAGAATTTGCTATCTGTCGTGGATAGTCCCACCAGAGGTGATTATGCTAGGGTTTGAACTCCATTGCTTCAAATTGACTTTAGGAAACGTGAATTGGACTTGGCCTCTGGATAGTCAAATTGACTAATTGGCAATTGGGATAGCTTTAGGCAGATTGTGATTGAAAGTTGGTAGCGTTTACATATCTCAACTGCAAATGGTTACAATCCAAACTTGAATGAATGAAATGAATGTGGGTTTTGTGTGGATGCTGAACTGATTGTTGAATCTGTAGTTTTTTGACATGTATTTGCAAAAAAATATCTTCAAAATGTTTGAGTTTTTGGTGCATTTTATGCTGTGTGTGACTGTCAGTCTCCACTTCTTACATTCATTCATCATCTATGTGCTATTGCTCTTATGGTCTGGGCTGCTTTCTTATTGTTTTCCCAGTAATATTTGAAGTGCTGAACATAAGATTTAAATGTGATATTTTGAATACGCCATATGAATTTCAGCTAGGGTTCTGATGAGCAGGCAGTTTTAAACATGGTTTGCCACATTTTTCACTGGTTCTAGTTTTTGAGCCTTGCATTACACTATGCTCCATATCTGACATTCTTGATTTTCCTTTTGTTCAGTTAAAATTTTGTCTTGTTTTAGTTAGAATTGTTAGCCTAGCTACTCTGTACTGTGATTTGGGTTCAAAGTGATCTAATCTAGTCAGCTTCAACCCAAATCACCAGAGTGATTGTTAGTAACTAGCCTTAATCAGTTTTTATCACTTGAAATGGAGTTGGACTTGAAAAGAATAAACCTGTGTTCTTTCTTGGAAACTCGAGTCCAAATATATATACACCATAGTTGTTGTCGATGACTATCTGGATCTTGGCTTCTAAGCGCGTAGATGACTTGGGAAGTTGAGCTGTGCATAAGCTGGCATGTATGTGGTAGGCCAATATTATTCTGAGCATTTTCTGCTTCTCCTTTTATGTTCTGAGCATTTTCGAGCTTGAAAAAAACATGGCAGCTCGAGCTCCATTGGTAACACTAGATATTAGGGAACACTAGTCAAGGAGTTTTTGCAAGTTGTAGTATTTGTAGTATTAGATATTGTATGTGTTTGCTGTTTCTACATTGGACATTGGTAAGTGGTAACTATCTCATTTGTACATGTAACACATATGTAACATGAAGGGGGTGTTTGGTAAATAACTGTTAGCTAATAACTGTTTGCTGATTGAGTTAATGGGTTTGACTAGTTCATAACATTAGTTGATTATAGAGAAGTGTTTGGTAAATTAGTTGTTAGCTAATAGTTTTACATGCAAAATGACTTTCTCAAAAAGCTGAACGAAAAATTGCTTTGAGCAGCTTTTTGAATTTTAGCATTTTGGAGCAATAACGATGTTACAAAAAGCTAATTAGTCAAACACTCAGTCAAACAGTTAATAAGCTAATTATGTTTCCAAACCCTTCGTCCTGCTTCCGTCGTCGGCCTTGGCATTAGCCCAATGAGCTCTATTTTTATAGTGAACCCATAGAGCTTAGCATAGTCTATTTGTGTTAGCTATAAATAAATAAAGACCTCGAGTGCCTCGCGGGGTCCTGTACCCACGTCTCAAAATTTCCTTGCCTTTGCTACATGAAATAGATTTCTATCTGAGGTTATGTTCTTTTTTGCTCTTTTTCGGACTTCTTCTCATTCTTCTTTGGCACCTACAACAGAGATCGGAGGTATTTGGCCACCAAAGGGGATTGCGGTTTTAGACCCTGGGAGATCCCCAGGCAGTAATTTTTTTACCCAGAATTATAGTTGTGCTCTTTGAACGTGTTTCATTTTGCTTGGATGATTCTCGTATCTCAACCAATTTTCATTTGTAAAATTGTACCGAGGGCAGGGCATATGAAACTGAACCATATAAACATGATATGATTTAATTGCACAGTGAGTTCTGAAATCATTCACATGCATATGTGAGACTCCGACACAATTCTCTTCCGGGCAATACATATCACAAGTTTGAGGGGATGGGGCAAAAGAGAAACAGATCATGAGTTTAAATTCCATAGTTTATAAGTCATCTGATGGACAATTTTATAGTTCTTGTAAGTGCACGAATCAAATGTAATTTAGTATGCAAAGGAGGATCGAACTCACAAAGAATTGATACAACGAAAATGAATTTATAAAACAATCCATAAAATAAACCAAAGTACTCAAAGATTAAGATCAACTCCAACAAAATAGAATTAAATCAAAACTAAAAAGAAAGCTAAGCAAAAGAATTACTAGTAATCAACATAGCAACTTATCAATCAAAATAGAAAAGTTCAAGAACATTAATCAATAACCATTACCTGATTAGTATTATATTTTTCAATATAATTATTACAACATTTCTATCATAACTCTACACGTCTCATAGATAAAGATTTGTGAGACAATCTCTTAAGACTCGCTAATAATAATAATAATAATAATAATAATAATAATAATAATAATAGTAATAATAATAATAATAATAATAATAATAATAATAATAATAATAATAATAATAATAATAATAATAATAATAAAAGTTTATTCTTAAATAATTTGACAAAACTAATAAAAGTAGATACGTAATTAATTAAATATTGCCTACTAATTATAAAAAGTTATATAAATTAACAATAAATATTATACTCATCAAAATTCCCCAAACATATTACTTGCTTGTCCTCAAGTAATCACTTTATATGGAGAGTATCAACTTGAACTTTACTTGAGTAGCCTTTCAAACTTTTTGCCTCATCAACACAAAATTAGTATCAACTAAAAAAATGTATAACTTGACTAGAAATTTTATTTATAACAATAACATATTATTCACAAAGCAATTAAAACACATGTCCTAGTATCCTTTATGTGAGCTATGAAAAAAAAAATTGATAAAATCATTATGAAATTTCAGAACATACAACCTAAGCCATGTTTGAAAACAAACCATCATAATGCAAGTACAAGCACGAAAAAGACAAAGACCAAAGGCATTTATTAAAAATAAAATTCATAAATTTGTCTCTTATTATTTTTTATGGTGACAGTATGTAGGCTAGACAACATGGCATTATCTAAATTAATAACAATAAATATCATACTCATCATCATCCAAAACTTATGTATACAGTATAAACTCTGTAAGAATAATGTTGTGTATAAGAAATGTATTTTACAATTGTGTTCCTACCCAAGTAGGGTATACTACTAGTCTAAGATTTATGATCCAACAAGCCCTTTGTGGCGAGCATAAGATATAATGAGTATGAAAAGTACTGAACAAAAGATCCCAGTAACAATTACCACCTGTCACCATTACATCCACTCAGTAATCAAAACCAAAACCAAAACCAAAACACAAGATATAACAAGGCATATTGAAGAAAGAAAGCTTACCCATTTAAACATGTATCCATGATTGTCATTCCAAGAATACGGAATGTTCATCCCAAAGATTCCAGCCACCAAAGAATAGATGGACATAACAACAGTTCCCGAACTAAGAAATAGCTCTAGCTGCACCCACATATCATGGAACAACTCGTCATGAGTTCCACACACGCCATTCATATTCTTTATCAAAACATAAAAGAGATCAGTTTCGATGAATACCTGAATGAGCTGATTTCGATGATTGTCAAGCTGTCAAAAAAAAAAAAAAAAAAAAAGGCACAGTTAACTTATAGATCAGTTTGTAATTGCCTCTGAACATAGTTTTTGTAGTGTAAGTACCTGAATATTAATGTAATCTTCTGTATTATCAATATATTCACGCAGCTGCAAAATAAAAAGGCACACCAAAAATGTATCTTGTTGAGATGCTGCCTCAAGTTTTAATCTTTGCAAAAGTATGTCAAAACAAACTAAAGGTCATAAAAGCCAAACAATTTGTTCACAGCAAACTATCTACATTGACAACTATTACATTCTCAGTTTAGTAATCCCCCGACATAAGGGGGATAGTATGGAAAAAAAAATGGATTTAAGTTGATTTAAATAGAAGGGATAACAGTATCACCTGATATAAGCAAGATAATATGGAAAAATTAGATTTCGGTTTATCTAAATATAAAAGGGAGAACCATTCAACCACATAAAGAGAAAGAAGATACTTTTGAAAATCCGCATAAGGAAATGACCTTGCATATTCAGTGCAGATGGGTCCCATACATTTAGTATGTGCTGAATTATACATTGTACAGAAATTAATCTAATAAAAGGTAAGATGTATGCATCCTTGATAACTCTGAATGGACATATAGTTAATCAAATATATATTTTGCCCAGTATCATATATGGACAAGAAACAGAAAAAAGTAAAACAAAAATCAATTTTCACTTACTGTGTTCAGTTTATTTAACGTGCCATCGATTTGCATGAAGTAAGCCTGCAATAGAGTTAATTAACTTTTCAGTAGAGAAATACCACAGTTTTTTTTTTTTTTTTTGGAGAAAGGAAAGGAAAGGATATGTATGTGCGTCTATTTTTCATAAATACAAAAAATTGTACATAACTAAGATATTGGGATTTACATTCAAGAACAAATTGAAACTATTGAAACATTTAGAACAAAATGAAACCTAACTTAAACATTTAGAAATTAGAATCCTTACCTCTAGTAACATCTCAAGGTCTTCAACATCATTCTCATCCCCTCGGACAGTTGCTACACTTGCCCTACTCGCTCTAGATATCTTTGAGCCAATTGTAGGTGAAGCGAGAAACCAACTGGCTGATGCACTTGCAGGTGAAGATGCGCCAGCTAATTTTCTAGACAAATAAAGGTCAGCCATATCATCATCATCATCCAAGAGTTGTTCAAGTTCATCCCTCACCTACAATCAAGCAGAGAACAAAACTAGTAGTGATGAATGAGGTCTCCTGTAAGCCATCAAAAAACTTAAAAAAGCATTTGGGTCCTTCAATTATTGGTTACTAGTCAATTTAGTGCCTCACTATCACACAAACACAAATATCATTCCTAATTATTCCACGTCATTGCCAAATTGATCACTCAGTTGTCACCATATTGGTCTCTCACTAGGATTTCATGTTCGTGCCGAGGGACCAATTTTGCAATGATTTGAAACAAGGGATGATTCGCATGATAGCATGGGAACGAAGTGACAAAAAATGTTTTTTTTCCAAATTAAAGAAAGAAAAAAGATTAAACCAAAATAATGATTTTTTAAACTATATAAGTTCAATTAAAGCAATCTAAGTATTACTTACTCTCTTAGCAAAGTCAAGACTGAGACACCTAGAAACTAATAAATACGGTTCTCTCTTCCATGAACAAAAAGTCTTTTGCAGCAAGGCAAATCGGTTTTAGCTTGAAAACCATTGCTGAAGAAGGATAACTAGAATACTAAGATTACCTAAGCACACTTACATGCACATTTGGAAGAAAGTGGGATATCACATTTTATTTATTGGCCATGTAACCCATGTTTAAAACCATTCCATTATGCAGATACAAGAATCAGGGATACAATTATCTATAAAGATCTCTTTTTCAGAATCATAAATATGTAGCTGATTTTAAAATCCTACACATTTGTTTTCATTCGATATCCAATTGTTATGGAATTACCTTTTGCACACGACCAGTCAACCTTGTCATTTGACTCTTTAGCTTCCGAACTCGGTCCAAATTTTTGCTGCTAATCTGCAAGAGTTACAACATTGTGAACAATAATACTTGTGAAAAACAAAACCAAAAAGAAAAAAGGATGAGTGGTTGCAAATACTGTTTGCCACGTGAACTAAAAAGGTGCTGCTACATAATAAACTTAAAGGGTTGGATAAAGAATTTATACACAAGATGTGACTAAGAAACTTATAAAAATATGATCCAGTATGTTAATGAAAGTCTAGTGGCCAATAATAAACCCCAAAGCTTGATGACTAACTCCTCTAACCACCCATATGGGTCACATAGCCCATTCTTCCTATCAGCACCAAGATTAGAGGATTGTGCAAAGAGAGAAAACCATTAAAAAAAAAAATTAAAAAGTTCTAAAAAGTAGAAAACATGACAAATTGACAACCAAATAGAGCTTGTATCATACACTGTAAAGAACAGAATAAAAGTAAATACGAAGAGGGTTAGATCTTCGAATGATGGGGTGTTTCCCAGATACAGAAAATTCTTCAAGATATTCATCAAAACCAAAAGTAATGAATCTACATAGACAGCATAGGTGTCCAAAAAATACAAGCAAAATTAATTCTATTCACTCACAAATTCTAATAAGACTTCAAATTAGGGAACACTTCTAGTACCTACAGTTGCAATGTGCATTTGGTATACTGTAAACTCTGGCTCACAGAATCACACGGCTATGTGAATCTTAATGAACATTATTCTCAATTACAATGAATATTTACTTCAAGGGAAATGAACATTCCAAGACAAACATTCATTGTATTTGTAATGAACATTTATCACACTAATGCTTAACATTTGCTTTGGGCTCACCATGCTCTGTAAGCCAGGGCTCACAATATATTTTGCATCTACTATGATGCTAAAACAAAGGAAGCTGTTGCAGAAAACACATATTTAAGTTTTAAAAGAAAGAAGAAAAAGAAAACAGAGTAAAAAACGATGCTGTTAAACTAAAGCCATTCAACTCTTGGTTAAAAGCAGACACGACAATATACACACAAGTCATGCGCATGTCAAGAGAGAGCACAACAGTCATTTGTTCAATAATCATACTAAAGAAAACATTAATATTAATGTGCACCTTGGAGGTAAGCATATCCAGTGCTGGGTAAACATCAGTCTCCAAATCTATTGTCCGTGCAGCAAGGAAACTGCAGATGGCTTCCAAAGCAATCTCCAAGGCCCTGAACTCAAATGGAGATTCTGCATAACATCAAGCAGAAATACAATTAAACATTACGTGAAAATCCATAATTAAAGTTATTAAAGTTGAACAACTCATCATTTTATCAGATAAAATAGTCAAAAATGACAAGGGTGCAAGGGATACCATCTTCTTCAGCTGTTTCAACATCTTGCTGAGCACCGGAATCTTTGCCTTCCCCTTGATCTTCATGATTTGCATTTACTGGCTTCAGTCGTCTCCTGAGTTCCTCAACAACAGGAGTAACATTTTCATCAAATGGATCTCGTAGAAGTACCTGTCCAGCCCAATAAAGAAGTAACCTACTATTGGCATATACTTTTTATTCATAAGTTTCAATGAGGCAGGCTTCACTTTGACATAAATTTAAAACAGTGAACATAAAACGTATGAGGGCAACCGCAGCCAAGTTGGTCAGACTATTGACTTGGTATAATACAAGTTCAACTCCGTGCAGGAGTGGCCTATTGGCCTTCTTGGTTTGAGTCGGTCACCTATGGGCAAGCTAAGTTGGTTTACCTCCTTTGCCGGCTAGGATCACAAGGCAAGGCAGGGTAGGGTTTAGTGGCTGTGTGTCTCCCTAGCCATCCAAAATAAAGAATAAAACTAAACAAATGGAAGATCAGATCAAAGGGTCATAAAGTTTATGGATTTCAGTCTGGGTGGGTTATAATGAAGCCCCACTCTTTGCAATCCCAACTAAAATTGCTCTATAGTCATTACTAACAAGCATAAATCTTACAATAACAATATACCATGTAAAAACCTCACAGGGCTGCAAAGTGGGTAAAAGATTTCTTTTATATATATAAAAGGAATAATACCTCTTCGGATGTAATAATAGCCTTGATATGCTGCCCTTACCAAAAAAAAAATAAAAAATTTACATATCAGTAACCTAAATAGTAATAGTAATACTACTAAAAATCATCCAATTTAGCTACAATTACTGAATTTCAAACATTGAAATGTGCCCTAAATTCAAAATTCCACATTCCCAGTAAAAGAATAAAAGAAAGAGACCTCTAAATTGAGAACGATGGCGCGTTCACGGCCGAGTATAGTGGAGGGGTAGGAGAGAAGGGGATCAAGAATGCGGAGATCACGAGCGTGAATTTGCACGCGGTGCATAATAGCATACTTGTCGACATCAAGAACAATCTCCTGACCCGAAGCGTCCATGAGCAGCCAGCTCCGCGACCCGGCGCCTTTCTTCTTGGGATCCGCCGGCACCAAGTACCCGCCCTCTCGTCCCAGCATCATCACTAACCATCCCAGAGAAAACAGAGCCTCCTCAATCCAATTCAATCCAACTCTACTTTATTATACGATGATGATTATCCCTACCCTATACCCTACCCTAGGCGTGATGTATGTGCAGTTGGTGAGAGATACAAAGAAACCCTAACGGACGGAGAGAAAAGGGATCACATGGCGATGCATAATCAAATAGAAACATATAATTGTATGTATAGACGGGAGAGCAGGTGGAGCTTTCTGTACTTTAGCATCCACGCCTCACACTTCCCCCTTTCTCAATATGTATTCTAATTCTTTTCTGCTACTTAGCTGCATTTACCCAAACTACCGCCGGCATCTTCTTTTTTTTTTTTTTTTTTTGAAATAAAGTTCAAATTGGCAACTAAATGTAACCTGAAAATACAATTAAATCATTGAACGAAAAAGAAAATGCAATTAGACCGTTGTTGGTAACATACTATTCGATGAAATTGCATACATTTAGAGTGTTCAGTGATCTAATTACACATTTTTAAAGTGTTCAGTGACCTAATTGCACTCTTTTTTTGTTCAATAGCCTAATTACATTTTCAAGTTAAGTTCAAGGTCCAATGTGTTCCTTTTTTTTTCCTATTCACAATTTATCAAAAAAAACAAAAAACCAATTTAACTCTTTACTCTTATTTAAATAGTTATTAGCCGATTGGATTAGTGAATTTGATTAATATTAGTTGATTGTAAAAAAAATGTTAGATAAATTAATTGTTAGTTGATAGCGAATTACATATAAAATAATTTTATCAAAATATTAATTGAAAAATTTATTCTGAGCACCTTTTTGAAATTTTGGGTCTATGGACTTTTTTAAAGTTAAAGTTATATATGGTAGATGTGAAATGTGTTTTTATTATTATTATTAATGATACTTCAAAATAATTTATTTGATAATTCTATTTTTTTTAAACTAACTTACGTGCTAGCTTAACAACTCCCATAAAATAAGTTAGGATTAGAAAAAGTGACGCGCGCTTGTTGTCTAACTAAATTTTTAGCTTAAATTAACTCGCCTAATTGCAAAATAGTATATTAGTAACTAACCGACCCCACCCAAGTTGACGGATCTATTATCAGAGATTAATTAATGGAATTAGGCTAAATTATTATGGACTAGAATTTTATATATATCAAGGTTGAAAAAATCGCTACGCGCCTGGGGACCTCCTAAGGCGCCTAGAGCGATTAATCGACGCCTAGAGCGCCTAGGCGGGCGCCTAAGTGGCCGACCGCTTAGCGCCTAGGCCCGATTTTTGCAACATTGATATATATATATATATAGAGGTCATATGGGATGGTTTACGTGCGAAACTTCTCCCAAGTAAAAAAATGGAGTGAGATCTAAGCTATTGATATAATCTAGATCAACGGTTGAAACTGAAGGAAAATATTTTTTTAAAAAACGTCCTTGCTAGCAACATAGATGCAAATGATCAAGTGTCTCGAATTGACGCACCTTAAACTTCGAACTTATGCACCTTAAATTTTAAACATACGCACCTTAAGCTATAAACTTACGCGCATCTTAATTAGTTATAAACTTAAGCACCTTAAGCTTTAAACTTAGGAACCTAAAGCTATAAACTTACAAACCTTAAGCTTCAAACTTATGCACTTAAGCTGAAAAATAATGCACCTTAAGCTTTAAACATGCGCATCTTCAGAGTTAAACTGATGCACCTTAAACTAGAAAGAGACGCACTTTAAACTTTAAACATATGCATCTTAAGCTATAAACTTACGCACCTTAAACTTTAAACTTAGACACCTAGCGCTATAAACTTACATACCTTAAGCTATAAACTTACGCACCTTAAGCTTTGAAGTTACGCGCCTTAAGCTTTAAACTTACGCACCTTAAGCTTTAAACTTACGCACCTTAAACTATGACCTTACGCAAAATGACTATATGCCATTGCGTTATTTTTAATTGTTCTTCATTCTAAGTTGTTGATTTTGAAGGCTGTGATAATGCACACATTTCACCTGGGAGAACCTTCACACCTAATCCCTTGTCTATATAGGGTCAAGTTCCTGTGCGATTAGTGCTTCCCGTGCGGTCACTCACCATTAGGTACGCATAAATGTACCACAAAGTGTTCAGATATGCATCATTAGATGTGGTGCATTTTTTGGTGTGTAGTGTGTTTTGTGGTGCATTGATGCATTTTATTGTGTTGCATTTATGCATTATTTTATTGATGGTGAACCCACACCGGCCGCATTTGAACAAGTATGTGTGTCGCGCGCACACTTGAAGACACAAATAAATGTGCACTTGAAGACACAAATAAAGATGTGCAATCAAATGAATTTATGGTACCAAAAAGAGAAGTTATTTAACTTAAGTGTTATTGAAGCAATTACCCTTACAGTTCGTTTGTAAATCTCACAAATTTCATTAGAAATTTAGTTATACGTTTCTGAAAAGAATGCAAACGATATAACAAATACTGACCCATAATTGTGCACTTGAAGGCACAAAAATGTGCATTTGAAGGCTAAAGTTTTGCACTAGAAGGCAAAAAAGATATGCAATCGATGCAATTTATGGTACCAATTAAAAATGAAAGTTATTGAACTTAAGTGTTATTGAAGTAATTAATATTACAAATCGTTTGTAGATCTCACAAATTTCATTAGAAATTTACTTATACGTTATTGAAAAGAAGGCAAAACATATAATAAACATTGACACATAAATATGAACTTGAACACAGAGAAATGTGCACTTGAAGGCTAAAATGGTGCACTTAAATGCAGTAATTAAGATGTGCACTCCAAAGGAGAAACTATGCACCGAGACAAAACATATGTACTCGAAGAAGGGGAAATATGCACTCGAAGAAGAAAAATGTGCACTTGAAGAAAGAAAAATGTGCACTCATAGACAAAGAACATCTGAACTAACTTACACAAATTTACCATATAACGCGCCGCCACGTTTTCTTTTAATTGTCTCCGGCCATATTGAACCATTGATCTGGACTGGATTAATGGATAATATTAAACCCTATTTTTTTATCAAAAAAAAAATTTCGCATATGATATGTAATATATATATATATATATATATATATATATATATATATATATATATAGAGAGAGAGAGAGAGAGAGAGAGAGAGTATAATTTAATGGTAAATTATATTTCTTTTTAAATAAAAAGATCTAAATTTCTAATCATTGTCAAAAAGCTTGATCATCATTAATTTCTTGATAGCAACTTTGAATTAATTTTAAGTATATATATCTAATTGATTGATCGTTGGGAGGAATTGAATAAAGTAATCGTGCAATTATATTAATTGCTCAAGATATTACAAAGGATGTTATGAGAAGACAAAGTGTATCCTAAATGAGGACAAATGACTTGCTTTTATACTTGACTTCCTCTGGTAACTATTCTATGCGAATCGGGCGCCACTCGCTCAGCGCGGACAGTTACGACCCCTCTTGACCACATTTGTAATTGCCTTGGTCGTGCCCATGAAGGGCGGCCCACCCAACCCGACCCCTTGAGCTCAGATCGACTTGTCTGTGGGCGGCCTAGTCTGAGTTGGGTTCGACTTAGCACTTTCTCTCGAGTTAGTTCGTTCTGAACTTGCCTCTAATATATTCATCAAGATGTTCTATTTCAATGAAAAGTTGTTTATATAAATAATTGGACGGTATATTTATATTTTATATATTAAATTAGAATTCCACATTATGAATATGTAGTGGGGTCCGGGAGAGCTGAGTAGCTTAGGGCGGTGGCATTTAATGTGCTGTTTGGTACTTCAATGGCATTGAGGAATATGAAAATTTATCAGAGCACCACTAGTCCATATTCATCCACCAGAACATATTCTTCTACTTTATCCATTGTTTTAATATATCTAATCAATAAATTATTCCTTCCCTTATATGATTACACATAAATAACATTA